>NC_142356.1:3735114-3797614 GCF_059441175.1 Urocampus carinirostris
CTCTTCTCTTCTCTTCTCTTCTCTTCTCTTCTCTTCTCTTCTCTTCTCTTCTCTTCTCTTCTCTTCTCTTCTCTTCTCTTCTCTTCTCTTCTCTTCTCTTCTCTTCTCTTCTCTTCTCTTCTCTTCTCTTCTCTTCTCTTCTCTTCTCTTCTCTTCTCCACAGAGAATCGAACCCCGGGCCCTAGCAATGAGAATCCCAAATCCTAGCCACTAGACCACCAGTAACTATGTACTAAAGGAGGTGCATGTCGCTTAAGTCATTCTGGAACCCCCCCCCCAAAAAAAATTATTTCAAGGCACTGTCTGTCTGCAACAGTTTGCCTCACAGAGAATCGAACCCCGGGCCCTAGCAATGAGAATCCCAAATCCTAGCCACTAGACCACCAGTGACTATGTATTAAAGGAGGTGCATGTTGCTTAAGTCATTCTAGAACCATAAAATAAAATCTATTAAAGGGAAATGTCTGCCTGTAACAGTTTCCCTTACAGAGTAATCCAGAAGTCATTGAAAGTAATCCAGTTAAAGTAAGCCTACCCAACCCTGCATTTGATGTTAGTTTTGCCGGAGATCAAAGAGTTCAAAGCCAGGAGAGAAAGCTTACCACGTGTTGTGAGTCATCATTTGATTCCTATTTAGTTTCTTTTGTCTTTTATTAGCATATTTGGTATTGGAGTCATCCAAAAGTCATTGGAAGTAATCCAGTCAAATTAACCCTACCCAACCCTGATGCACACACACTCAAAGACACATCTGACTTTGACATTTGGACAGATCTCCACATGTCCTCCTTCTCCTAATTGACTCCCCTCCACTCGGAATTCATTTGCTGGCTTTCAACCCAACCTCTGTTATTTTTGTCTCACTCTTTCTTTTAATTCCTTTTTTTTCCCACCCGTCGCTTCGCATTTTTCCACTTTTGTTCCAAACGCCGGCCGCCGATTTTCCGTGTCTGTGATGAATTGCGAATCGGATCGGAGAGACTTTGCCAGCCAGATGTTTAATTGTGTTAGGAGATTGAAAACTATTCAGAAAGTGTGAAATAAACAGTGTGTTATGCTTGAGATATTGAATATTTTGCTTCTCTCGTATACTAGAAATCATATGTGTCAAACTCATGGCCTGCAGTCCAAATGTGGCTCACCACCAATGTTACCTGTCATTTTCCTTACGGGTCTGAGCGTTCACACAAAGTCAGTGAGCAACGCTTGAAACAACAGTGAGCAACCATAATCCCAAGTGTGGCAAGATAATTAATGATCAAACATGTCCAAAACTTTACATCAAGAGTTTCTGGCAATGCAAAATAATTTTTCTCTTTTGAATGAATTGACTCATGTACTATTGCAAAGCTTGTACGGCCTACAAACGTCGTGTTCACAAGATATCCATTTCTTTTTATTTCCTGATATATTTTGTGGCATAATATTAACATTTTTGGGGGCTTATTGAGTTGGTTGTAAGCTACAGAACTGTACTTCATCGCATTTTTGAGTGGAAGTACAATGTTGGCAACACGATTCACTTGATATCATTGGAAATTATTTGAATGCAACACAATCTTTTTCTTCTTTTTTCCGTGTTTTTTTCTACTTTTTTTTAAATTCCTTTAAAAAAAATCTCATTGTGTTTAATTTTTCCGAGTTCTTACTTTTTTCTTTTTGTTCTCTGTTTACTTTTTTCCTACATTTCTTTCTTTTCTTTTTTTCAGGCTTTTTTTCAAAAAAATTCTTTTTTTTCTCTTCCTTTTGTTTCTTTTTTTCGCAGCTTTTCACTAGTTTTTCATTTTGGTATTTTTTCTTTTTTGTTCTATCCCCCCCTTGCTTTAAGTCATTTTGTGCATAATTTTACATAATATTTGGTCATGTTGGAATGAAAGAAGCAAAAACAACCCCCGAAGAGCCGTTTAGGACCCGAAAGAGCCGGTTCCTTTTAGTGAGCCGAGCCGAAGAAGCCGATTCTTGACAAACTCTACTAACTCTACTCAACTATGTTCTACTTCGACTCGACTTCAAAATACTGCATTTAGGACACAACGTCAGGGGAACCCGTGTATTTTTACCTTCATGCACTGTAACTTTGACTTGAGTCGCTTCTTAATTAGCAATTTCGAGCCCTGATTTTTGTGCGCTGGCTCGATTTTCTTGTGCGCTGAGAATGTGCGAGCAGTGCGCAATTGTGCACGCGCGCAGCTTGGAGGGAACACTGCTCACCACAGCAATGTAGGTCGTCCATTAAAGCTAAACATTTCTGAACTTCTAAAAAAAGGGTCTTAATCGATCAAAAACTACATTTCCCACAACGCCTGTCGACTATTATCACCTGCGTAGTCATGGCTCAGCGCCACTACACTATAAAATAAATTCCATTGAGTGAAATAATCCCCAAAATATCCAAGAGGGTTTTCAATTTTTTTTGTTTTATTTGGTAAAGTAGTAATATATTTTAAATCTGTATGTGTAGCTAAATTTTTTTTAACACAACTGTAATTTCTGTGATTTGAAAAGGATTACATTCAGAAAACACTTTTTTTTATTTTAAGAAGGAACATTTATTTTACATACTATTTGAATACATTTTGTTATGTTTATAAGTGACATCAGCGTCTTTGTAGTTAGCTATTTTACTGCTAAAAATGACACGCAGCACTGAAATAATTTAAAATCATTTTAGCCTTGGTAGCCATTTCCGTTTCCGGTTTGAGCGCGACGACACATGCCGAGTGAAAATAATATGAAGTTGGACGACTTTAACGTTATTTTTCAGGATAATCGAAACATTTATTTTATGTAAACAGGTAAATATATTGTGACAGTATTGAGATACTTTGTGCCAATTTTGACATGATTTAAATATTCTGTTACGATTTTAATTGTTGCTTTATTT
The DNA here is from genome assembly GCF_059441175.1 of Urocampus carinirostris. Classification (NCBI taxonomy): domain Eukaryota; kingdom Metazoa; phylum Chordata; class Actinopteri; order Syngnathiformes; family Syngnathidae; genus Urocampus; species Urocampus carinirostris. Next base: position 3,737,999 of record NC_142356.1, read on the forward strand.
TTTTTGTCGCGTGACCAATGCTAAGCAAACATTTCGTACTAATTCTGTTGTTGCTGTTTTCTTTGTTGTTATATTTTTCAAAACAACTAAGATGTTTATTTCACTGACATAGGTAATATTGTGTGGTGATATTAATATATTTTGTTTCAATTATGTCATGTTTTACATTTTCTATCATGATTTTAAGTGGTGCCATTTTTGTCACGTGACCGATGCTAAGAAAACTTCACATTGTAATAAATAATTTTTTTTAAATTGTTATTGTTGTTTTCTTCATTTTTTATTCTTATACAAAAAAACAGAGGTTTATTTTATCGACTCAGATGAATACGCTGCGATGATACAAAGATATTTTACTGAAATTTTTACAAAATTTAAAGATATTGGTCACGTGACCTAAGCCGAGAAAGCTTATATTTCACACTTTAACATGATTTAAATTTTAACTTAATGTTATTTTTTTTTTTAGAAAATGTCTGGATAAGGACCAAGAAAACAAGCTGTTTCGTGCTGTATTTTACAGGTAGGTCTTAATTTAATTGTTCACCTTTATATGGTTTACTCTCCACTAAGTGCACTGTCCTACTTTAACCAACAGGTGACACTGTTTCCCACGTTATCGGGTTATTGTATTGAAAAAGAGTGAAAAAATATATATAAAGAAGTAAAAACCCATTTTTTGGGGGTTGTAAATTTTATAATACTGCACATGACAGGGAATAGATTTTAAAAGATAATCTATTTTGTAAAACAATGTATTTTTTACTCAAAATATGACTAAATTAAATGTTAGATATAGATATATAAATAAATTGTCATTAAATTTACTTGTTCCAATAAAATAATAATTTTAAGCAATATAATCTTTTTTTAAATTATATTTCTAACATAGTTTTCATAAAAAAATAAAAACAATACTTGTAAGTATTGTTTCTAATATTTTACTAAATTTGTAACTTTGGAGTAGAATAAGAAAATAATGGAAGTATTCTCTCATTTTAGCACTTTTGAACTATTCTAGTAAAACAAGAGAATTATGTGTTTTTTTTTTTCATTATATTTTAACTATATTCTATATTGTTTTTGCATTAGAAAAATAAAAACACTTTTAAGCATTATTTCTCTTATATTACTAAATCACTATTAGTTTTTTTCATATTTTTAATTAATTGTTAAGTTATAAATATTGTAAAACAAGTTATTTTTCTAGGAAAAATTCAATTATTTGAATTTTACTTTTTAAATTTTTCTAATAAAATATGAGATGCATCCACTACATTTAGAACTTTTCTAGTAAAATAAAACCACACTTTTCAAATATAAATTCTCTTATGTAGCTACATTTTTTAACTTGGGTTTTTTTCTAGTGAAAAGTTCAATTTGCTGTAGTACAATTAGAAATAATAGTCTTAAGCTTTTTCGTATTGTACTTCATGTTTGCTTTTTTTGTCGAGCTGAATAAAAATACTAGTTTAGAATCTCATGTGATTCATCGAATTACTGTGATACAATACTGTATTCTTGTACTGAATGCCTAAGACTTGAAATGATGCTAAAGAGAAAAGCAAACAAATAGGCTAACTATGGAAACAAAGCCTGCGATTATAGAGAAAGATTGAGAAGGCACACATAATAACCAATTGACAATCAGGATGATTGTTAAGTATAAAGAGGCGATTAAAAAAAAGGAAATATTCTAAGGGTAAAACATTTTGCAAGTGGAAAATCAAAGTCAGTTTTAATTTTAATCCACCCACAAACACCATCGTACCAGGTCAAGTCATGTCACACCAAATCAGAATAACGTTGCATTTTCTTTTGTAATTATTTATATTGTTATTTAATCATATTTTCTCAAGTTTTAATGATCTTCTTTGACTATATTTTAATTTGTTTTTCCACATAAAACAAGTACATAATAATAATTCTATGCAATACCAGTGTTCTCGTTTGCCCGCGTCCCTGTTTCCTAGACGCATCATTTTTGCTGGGGACGCATCGTCTCAAATCAACGTGCGTCCCCGGGACGCAACTTTTTTGACACAAAATTGTCATTATTACCCGATTACTTTCTTTATTTATTTTTTTTTTTTTTAATTTTACAAAGGTTTACCGCACTCCAAACTTTTCGTCAGGCAGATCCGCCATTGTTGTTTTGGTCTCGCGGTTCGAGTTTTTGTATACACGCCGATCTCGGCCAACGAGATCTCGTTGCTTCGAGATGACGTCAATGTTGTGGTGGTTGTCGTCGAGGGAAGGTGAAAATCAACACAAAATTGGTCATTTCTCCAGTGTCCGTAATAAGTCGAATCATAATGAAAAAAGTGATAATTCCGGCACGAAAAAACGGCGGAGAAATTCTTCGGAAGATCGCGGAGGCAAGGAAAACACGCGTGTTAAAGCCAACAATTCGACGAAAGAAAATGAACAAAAGAATACTCTTAGCAAAAAAGGACTTTTCTGCCAAAATGGACTAAATTGTATTCCTGGTTACGTTGTGAGGAGGATGATAATGGATTGGACCTTGAGAAGGCATTACAACTGTGGCGGGACAGCAAACCACGAAGAATATATGAACTGAAAAATCTGAAGTCATAACTGCTTTGTATTACCAATTAACTGATGATTAAAATTGAATGAATATATAGATTTATTTATATATTTGTCGCCCATTTACAATTTCAACCTCGATAACACTAAATGTTGGGGACCCACAGATCTCTGTCGGGACCCATAGATTTTTGAGCATGCCAGTCCCCGGGACCCATCACTTTTCACAGCTCAAATCAACACTGCAATACCTGAGATGTGAGCATGTAGGTTTTGGTAATCATTTCATTTCTCCTTCGCCCTGCAAACATTTAACAGTTGTGATTTGAATGCTACAACCCTGACTCATTTCAGACCCGAGCAATCGCAAAAGAGGTCAGCGGAGACGTGCGGGATCACGAGCCGGAACGATAAAAATCTCACCTCGGATGGGATTAGGTACTGACCTCACTTAGCGTTGTTTACACTCATAAACCAATGAGAACGTGCAACCTTCAACCGGACCGTTTGAGCTCTAGCGCGTATTTCTTTGCAGAACCTTGATTGGAAATGTTTTTTGACATTCATATCTTCCCTCCATCGCCAAGCTTTAAGGTAAACTCAATTTGCGTACCGAGACTTGTATGTCAGGAGTATCAAAAATTGAGCTCGAAGGCTGCACGATAAAATCAAAAAATCTCTCCGGGGCCGGACTAGCAGATAAGAGTGAAAGAAGGAAAGAGAGAAAGAAATGAGAGAGAGAGAAAGGAAATGATAGTGAGGAAGAGAAGGAAAGGGGAAAAGAGAAAGAAAATGAGAATGAATGGAGGGAAGGGAAGAACTAGAAAGAGAACAAGGGAGACGGAAAGAAAGATAAGGGAGAAAGGGAAGAAAAAGAGAAGACAGTGAGAGAGAGAGACGAGAGAAAGACTGAGAGAAATAGGGATAGAAAATGGAGAGAGGGAAAGAAAAACATGGGACAAAGAGAAAGAAGAGAGAATGAAACAGGAAGAGAGACAAAGAGGAAGATAAAGCGAGAGTAAAGAAATGGAGAGAAAGAGAAGAAAGACTGAGAAAGTGTCAGAGAGCTAGAAAAATGAGAGAAATAGAAAGACAGTGAAGTGAGAAACGAGAGAGAGGGAGAAATACAACTAACATCGTCGAAAGAATGGAAGGATGAGAAGAACTAGAAAGAGAATGAGACAGACAGAAAGAAAGATAAGGGAGAAAGGGAAGAAAAAGAGAGAGGACAGTGAGAGAGTCAAAAGAAAGACGGAGAGAAATAGGGATAGAAAATGGAGAGAGGGAAAGAAAAAACAAGAGACAGTGAGAAAGAAGAGAATATAAGAGACAAAGAGAAAGAAGAGAGAATGAAACAGGAAGAGAGACAAAGAGGAAGATAAAGCGAGAGTAAAGAAATAGAGAGAAAGAGAAGAAAGACTGAAAAAAGTCAGAGAGCTCGAAAAATAAGACAAATAGAAAGATAGTGAAGTGAGAGAAACGAGAGAGAGGGAGAAATACAACTAACATCGTCGAAAGAATGGAAGGAAGAACTAGAAAGAGAATAAGAGAGACAGAAAGAAAGATAAGGGAGAAAGTCAAGACAAAGAGAGAAGACAGTGGGAGAGAAAGTGAGCGAGACGAGAGAAAGACGGAGAGAAATAGGGATAGAAAATGGAGAGAGGGAAAGAAAAACAAGAGATGGTGAGAAAGAAGAGAGAATGAAACAGGAAGAGAGACAAAGAGGAAGATGAAGCAAGAGTAAAGAAATAGTGAGAAAGAGAAGAAAGTCTGAGAGAGTCGGAGAGCTAGAAAAATGAGAGAGAGAAATGGAAAGACAGTGAAGTGAGAGAAACGAGAGAGGGAGAAATGCAACTAACGTCGTCTTTGCGAGTGGCGCCTAGCTTTGGCAACATAAAGTGGACATAATTCAACCTGCATGTCATTTTTCTCCTGTGCTTCTCTGGGTTGTCCTGCATAACGGGTTAAAAAAAACTGCAAAAGAACCTAAAAAAATATCTGAAAAAACAAACTAAATTCTGAAAAATACCTGAAAAAGATATACTGGAAAAACAAAACCAAAGAATCTGGGGAAGAAAAAAAAGAACTCCAACGAAAAAAATATTATAAAAATGATATGATAAACATCTCATCTCATTAGCTGCACCACTTATCTTCAGTAGGGTCGCGGGGGTGCCGGAGCCCATCCCAGCAATTATCGGGCAGTGGGCAGGGGACACCCTGAAGTGGTTGCCAGCCAATCGCAGGGCACACAGCGACAGACAACTCATTCCCACCTAGGGACAATTTGGACCGGCCAATCCACCTGAAATGCATGTCTTTGAAATGTGTGAGGAAACCGGAGTGCCCGGAGGAAACCCACGCAAGCACGGGGAGAACATGCAAACTCCACACAGGCGGTTCGATCTCATGACCTCGGAACTGTGCCGCACCCGCGCTAACCACTGTTCCTCCGTGCTGTGAAGGTAACCAATATTTCATAATTGCCAGACAAGCATATCCATTGACATTTCTTCAATTTGCATCGCTTTTCAATCGCACTAGGAAAAGCGATGGAGTCGTCATCCTTCTGGAAAACGCAGCGTAAACACTGGCATATCAAAGGCGCTTATCTTGAAGGGCGGATATCCGCAACGCGAGCGGGAGAGGGAACGTGGCGCTTTCCCGAGAGCCCCTCGGGCGCTTTTCCATCTTGGCCGGCTCGACGCTTGATGGATGGCTTTCCCCGGAGCTGCTCGGTTAGCGGCCACGTGGGCCCCAATGCAGTATTTTTGTCATCACGGAGTCTCGGCTTCCCCGACGCCGCGGCACGACCGCTGTTCTGGTTTGCCCGCGTCCCTGCGTCCTAGACGCATCATTTTTGCTGGGGACGCATCGTCTCAAATCAACGTGCGTCCCCAGGACGCAACTTTTTTGACACCAAATTGTCATTATTACCCGATTACTTTTTTTTCTTTTAACAAAGATTTACCGCACTCCAAACCTTTCGTCAGGCAGATCCGCCATTGTTGTTTGGGTCTCGCGCCGATCTCGGCAAACGAGATCTCGTTGTTTCGAGATGATGTCATTGTTGTGGCGGTTGTCGAGTGAAAGAAGTATGCCCCCGTAAAAACAGTTGGTATTCGGTGAAAATCAACAAAAAATTGGTCATTTCTTCAGTGTCGGTAATAAGTCGAAACATAATACAGAAAGTGGTAACAACAGCATTAATTCCGGCACGTAAAAACGGGGGAGAAATTCTTCAGAAGACCGCGAAGGCAAGGAAAACACACGTGTTGAAGCGAACGATTCAACGAAAGATGATAAACAAAAGAATACTCCTAGCAAGAAAAGGACTCAACTATATTCCTGGTTTCTCTATGAGGAGGAGGATAATGGATTCTACATGTTCTGTGATGCGTGCACCCAGCGTGACAAAAAAACTGGATTGCATAAATCATTTCGCAATACGAACTTTCAGAAAAGCACATTGGATCGGCACAACGACAATGAATACCACAAATTAGCTATAGGAATTCCGTTGCTGCAATTGGACCTTGAGAAGGCATTACAACTGTGGCGGGACAGCAAACCACGAAGAATATATGAACTGAAAAAACAGAAGTGATTAAAACTGCATGAATATATAGACTAATATTTCAGCAATATTATTTTGTATCATGTACAATATTTTTGTGAACTGAAAAATCTGAAGTGATAACTGCTTTGTATTACCAATTAATTGTGATGATTAAAACTGAATGAATATATAGATTTATTTATTTATTTATATATATGTCGCCGATTTACAATTTAAACCCAGATAACACAAAATTTTGAGGGCCCATAGATCTCTGTTGGGACCCATAGATTTTTGAGCATGCGAGTCCCCGGGACCCATCACTTTTCAGAGGTAAAATGAACACTGCGCGACCGAGACGGAGACTCTGGTAAAAACAGGGATGGGGGACCATGCGCTGCAATAACAGCCGAATCATTGACACACACTGCTCACTCGATATAGAGTTTCTAGCAGTATTGTATAGAACCTTCTATCTACAGAGCGAGCTAACTGTGGTCATTGTGGTTGCTGTTTACGTTCCACCGGATGCTAACATTAGCGTAGCGCAAAATCTCTTGCCCGCTGCTATCAATAAACAGCAGCTTGCACACCCCGACGGAGCTTTTATCGTCGCCGGCGACTTTAATCAAGCATGCTTAAGGACTGTACTTCCCAAATTCATTCAATACGTGGACTGAGCAACTAGGGGAAAAACACTGGACCGTGTGGACAGTAAGATCAAACACCTAGTTGAATCCAGCCATCTCTGTCTGTCCCTCACCCCCTCATACACTCCCCTCCGGAGGAAAACAGCCTGCAACAAGGACAATACAATACCTTCTTTGTTCCTTTATCTTTGTTTTCTTTATCCTCACTGTAAAATGTGGAGCTGGAGTGCCACGTCCAATTTTGTTGTCACAATATATTCAACCCATGTTGTAACAATGACAATAAAGGTATATTCTATTCTGTTCGATCTCATTACATCCCCGCGGAGAAAGGCATTTTCAGGCCTTTACACGTTTTGTGGACTGTTTTAGTGGAATATAAAAATTATTAATACAATAATTATGTGAGCTTCTGCAGATTGAGAGTGAGGCACGCAATTTTCTTGCCTAATGGTAGAGGGTGATAGTGAGACCAAGATTTAAGTCCTTTTTTTTTTTCTTCTATTTTTTCAGATTTTTTTAAATTTTTTGGGGGGGTCCTGATTTTCAAATATTTATTGTATCTGTTTTTATTATTTTTTTCTCGTTTTTTTTAGAATACCTTTTTCTCGTGTTTGGATATTTTTTTTCCCGTTTTGTATTTTTTGTGTGTTTCTTAATTTTTGTTTTTGTGCTAAGGTTTTTTTTTTCCAATGTTTTATTTTTCAGATTGTTTGGGATTGTGTTTCAGTATTTTTTTTCCTATTTCTCCGAATATTGTTTTTTTTAATTTTCAGGAATATTTCTTGATTTAACTAAATACGTTCTGTTTTTAAAATATTTTTCTGTTGAATAAAATCAGGAATTTTTTAGGAATATTTTTTTCCTGTGTTTCAAAATGTTTTTGTTTTCAGTTTTAAGAAATATTTAACATTTTTTTTGCCTTAATATTTTTTCTTGTTATTTTTAATATATTTTTACTGTTTGGGGGATTTTTTTTTCACTTTTATTAATGTTTTTTTGTTTTTATGAATCTATGTATGTATATTTTTTTTAATGTAATTGTAACCTTTTTTTTTTTAGGAAATTGATTTTTTTTTACAGTTTTCATACTTTTTTTTTCTTTTTCTTCTAACAATATATAATTTTTGTCTCCCTTTTTTATGAAAACATATTTTTAGCTTTTTTTCAGATCACCACCCTCCTAAATATTTGAGGATATTTTTTCTGTTTTCCGAAATATTGTTTTTTTTCAATTTTATTTTTTTTTTTTTTTAAATTTTGTTCTCCCATTTACAATATCATTTTTCTGCTTTTGTTTTTATTTGTGTGTTTCAGAATATTTTGTTCTTTTTTTTTGTTTTTTTTTCCAGTGGATCAGAGTATTGTTTTTTTTCTGTCATGCTATTTTTAATTTTTTTTTAGGAAGATTTTGTGTTTTGGGAATTTATTTTTCCTGTTTTTCTGAATTGTATTGTCTTTCTTTTTTTTTGTTTTTAGTTCCTAGTGAGATTTTTATCGATTCACCTCCCGATTTCGCACGTTTCCGTCAATCTCTATCACGTCCAAATGAGGGCGATGACGGCGTTTCGGACTCCAAAAAGCTTTTTCTGTCAATCCCAATTTTTTTCTTTGGTCATTTGCAATCTCCCTCCGTATTTACATGTCAATGATAGCAGCCTAAGTGCCTCATCTCTCTTTTGGGCCAATCGGAATGAAACGTTATTTACTGGGTGACGGTGGGGCCATTTTGCCAATGATTACGGTTGAAGACAATTCGTTTATACCAGGGGTGTCAAACTCATTTGAACTCGGGGGCCACGCGATAGAAGAAACATTCTCTCGGGGGCCGAACTAGTTGATTAGAGAGAAAGAAAAAAAGGGAAAAAAGACAGAGAGAAAAAGGACAACGCGAGACAAAAGAGAAGGAGGAAGAAAGAGAGAGGGAGAGAGAGAACGTGAGAAACAAAAGAGATAGAAATAAAAATAGTGAGAGAGGGGGGAAAGAAAGCGAGAGAGAAGGAAAGGAATCCAACGAAAAATAGAGAGGAGTGAAAAGAGAAGAAGAGAACACAGAAAAGACAGAAGGAGAGAGAAAGAGTGGGAGAGAGAGTGGGAGAGAGACAACGTGAGAAACAAGAGATAAATATTGTGAGAGGGGGAAAGAAATCCAATAAAATAGAAGAGAGAAGGAGGGAGGGAGGGAGAGAGAGAGAGCGCAACAAAGGAAGAGAAAAAGAGACACAAGTGAGAGAGGGAGAGAGAGAGAGAGAGCACGAGCGCAACAAAGGAAGAGAAAAAGAGAGACACAAGTGTGTGAGAGCGAGAGAGAGAGAGATACACAAGTACAGCGTCTTTGTGGCTTTGGCAACATCAAGTGGACATATTTCAACTTGCAGCTCATTTTTCCCTTGTGCTTCTCTGAGCGTTGTCTCGTGGGCCGGATTCAACCCTTTAGCGGGCCTAATCCGGCCCGCGGGCCACCTGTTTGACATTCCTTGGTTTACGGGGTGGGCGAGCGCACAAGTCCAACCACCAAAACAAACTGCAAAGCACGGAGACAGTTAGAACTTTAAGAACTTGTTACATTGAAAATAAATTTATCAATTAAATTGGATTCTAAGGAAAGTCAGAAGAGCCCAAAGAAATGCTGATCACCACTGGGTGCTTTGTGGATTGTTAATGGGTCTGAGAAGAGACTGAGGCTACCTTGGGAGAGAAAATAGCTCTTTCCATTCACGACGAAAGTTTGTTTTTTAATCGAAAGTTTTTGCGTGTTTTCAATCGTCTTTTAAGAACAACTTTTGAACCACGTGAAATGTAAAGTCATTTTGTACTTACTTTCTTATTTTCCTTTACTGATCTCTGACTACTTAGGTGACTGTCGTAAAATAAGAATAACAATACATTGTCACGGTTGCCATGACGCCCAATTGGCCCCGCCCGTGTGGCGCCATCTGCGGATCATTGACAGATTGGCTTTCCTTCTATTTAAGCTCAGTGCTCTCACTCACCTTTGTCAGTCCGTCAACGAACCTCTGCCCCGCAAGATGCGGGTTTTGACTCGGTCCTGTTTTCCTGTTGGTATTCCCTGTCTGGTATTGATCCCGTTTATTTTTGTCCTTCTCAATATCGGCGTCCAGTTTCATTTCCGTCTATTTTTGTCCTGTTTATTATTCTCTCCAGTTTACGTTCCCGTCTAGTTTGTCCTGTTGATTTTCGATGTCCTGTTTCATTATCTATCCTGTCTGTCCTGTCCTGTCCGGTATCGACCCCATCTGTCCGATATCAACTCGGGCAATTGGTATCAATCTCGTCGGCTCCTAGCTTCCTATCATTTCACGCCAGACTGCTGCCTAACGTCCATGACTTCCCATTTCCCCTAAAATAAAAGGCTTGTGTGAGAATGTCACACGTTTGGGTCCTGATCCTGTTCTGGTTCCTGACATACATATAATTTCTACTGATTATTTTTTTGACTGTTTCATTGCAGCAGGGGCGATTTTAGGTTTAGATTTTTGGGGGGTGTCGAGCACCCACAGTCTGTCTGTCTGGTTAATTTCCTTTATCAAATATAAAATATCTATCCGAGCAAGTTCATTCTTTTACATGAAATGCAAAAAACAGAACAGTAAGAAAAGAGACTTTTCAATTTTCTGTTAACTGTATTGTACAAAATTCTGTGTTCCTCTGTGGAAGTGTTTAAATCTAGGCTTAAAACACACTTATATTCCTTAGCTTATGAATGACCTATATTTCATATTGACAATGCCTGTGTATTGTTATTACAACATCCGTTGCAGCCTCATGTGCAGTCCCTTCTCAAAGTTAGTTCATTTTCCCCAGATTTTTGAGTTTTCCCTTGCCATCATGTAGGTTTTAGATCAGGGGATGGTGTCATAATAGTCTGTGGTTTGCAATAATCTGTGGTCTGTGCAGACCTTTGAGACTCTTTGTGATTAAGGGCGTCACAAATAGACTTGACTTGAGGTTTTTGAGTTTTACCTTGCCGTCATGTCGGTTTTAGATCAGGGGATGGTGTCATAATAGTCTATGGTTTGCAATAATCTGTGGTCTGTGCAGACCTTTGTGACTCTTTGTGATTAAGGGCCAAACAAATAGACATGACTTGACTTGAGGTTTTTGAGTTTTCCCTTGCCATCATGTAGGTTTTAGATCAGGGGATGGTGTCATAATAGTCTGTGGTTTGCAATAATCTGTGGTCTGTGCAGCCCTTTGAGACTCTTTGTGATTAAGGGTTAATGGTCTGCATTTACATAGCACTTCATGTCAATGAAGATCTCCCAAAGCGCTTTACAATGTGCTTCACACTTACCCATTCACACGCATAAGCGGTTCAGTGTCTTGCCCAGGGACACTTCGACATATAACACGGAGGAGCCGGGAATCGAACCTGCGACCTCTTGATCCCAAGATGAGCGCTCTACCTCCTGACGCAATGCCACCCTATAGTCACAAATAAACTTGACTTTTAAAAAAAAAAAAATCTAAATGAGTCATAAATAATAGAAAAAAAAAGCTATTCAGATTCAGATCACTTTATTGTCATTCTAGTACACGTGTATACAGAACGAAATGTCGATACATCTGACCCGCACAGTTTCCTTGAATGTACAGATATAAATAAAATGTTGTATTGAGATGGAGTATTGAAGTACTAATAATATACTAAATAATTATGGCTATGTATAGTATTTTACAGTAGTGCAAAGAGTGCAAGAGGAGCAGCTATTTTACCTCTGTGTTCTCAGACACGAGCTGTTTTGTTACCAAAAGATAAGAATTCAGATGACTTTTTTTTTAAATGGTAAATGCTCTATAGATAATCCATCAAAACTTGTGGTCAACTGATGAGGAGGAAATAGAAAATGCTCAGAATGCATCTTAAATTCTGTTCTGGAAGGGGTGTTTTTAAAAGAATGGTGCTAGGAATCAAATGGACTGAACCGTTTCAAGACTCTGCGTTGTTCACATTTTTGTTTTGGTTTACTTTTTAAACAAATATTTTCTAGCGTTTTGCATTATACTATCCTGTATATTTGCCTATATATTTATGTATATGTAACGGGTGTAATAATAACTTTTGTTTGATTGAAATTCCTGCTGAAATATGTTGTATAGTTTTTGTGTAAGTGTCCTGCAATGATGAGTCCAACAGTGCCACCTGCTGGTATGGGGTAAGGTTTGGTTTGGCTTTTGACATGTGACCGGAAGGCGGGGTTTGTTGGCAGTCTACAACAAGCTGCCAACGGTAAGACACAATCCTTTGGTGCTCCGCAAAAAGTTCATTTTAAACATTAAAACCACAGCTGACAAATCTCTCAACATGCACAGTAATGTGATTGATGTTGTCAAGCTTTTTGTATTTATTTTCGTTTTGTTTCTGTCGCCTTTTGTTAGTTTTGCCGGACGTTGCATGTTGTGCTAAAATGCTAATTCCCCTTATAGATCAAAGAGATCAAAGCCAACAGAGAAGGCTAACCACGTGTTGTGACTCATCATTGCAGGACACTTATACAGAAACTATACAACATATCTCAGCAGGAATTTCAATAAAATTACAGTAATATTACACATGTTACATATATACACATATTTGCCCATATATTGCCTATCCTGTCCTATATTTTGGAAAATAGGGTTTTAAAAATGCTATACATACGGGGAGCGCTTGGGTTGAATTTCAGGGTGCTTGAGCACCCCCCAAAACAGGCTTACTACACCTATGTATTGCAGTAAAATAAGAATACTAATAATAAGCATTAATTTTTAACTACTTTTGTTACTGTAGTAAAAAAAACATAAGAATTGTAGTTATTCTGGTAGAAAGGTAATAATAATACGTATATTTAGCATTCATTTTTAAGTAGTTACTGTCGTAAAGTATAAGAATAACAATACTTATGGAAGCAGGGGTGGGTAGGGTTACTTTAACTGGATTACTTTCAATTACTTTTGGATTACTCTAATACCAAATATACTAATAAAAGAGAAAATAAACTAAATAGGAATAAAATGACTCAATTTTGTGCAGGTTTGGGGAGTAACGAATACATGGAACGGCAAAAAGCTGTTTGGATTTCTTTTCATTTTGTTTCTGTCGCATTTGATGTTCGTTTTGCCGGAGATCAAAGAGATCAAAGCCAGGAGAGAAAGCTTACCACGTGTTGTGAGTCATCATTTGATTCCTATTTAGTTTCTTTTGTCTTTTATTAGCATATTTGGTATTGAAGTCATCAAAAAGTACCGTATTTTCCCGCACTATAAGGCGCACCTAAAAGCCTTTATTTTTTTCCAAAGCTGACCATGCGCCTTATAATACAGTGCGCCTTATATATGGATCAATATTAAGTCGCAACTAAAGCAAGCAGCCGCCGACTGGATTTTCCCCCGAACGCCAAGTAGTCCGCGGTGTATGCTGGGATTTATTTACCGGCGTTTCATTGGCTAACCAATGTGTCAATCATCAGTTGAATCGATCACTATTGGCTAAAGTTATTCGGAGGTCAAGAGGCGGATCCTTTTTATCATTTACAGGCTGGCATTGGCTTAAACGGCAAAACAAAGCCTGCCATTGGCCGAAAAAGATGAATGCGTATAGCACGTGGCTGACGGCATACAGAAAGCATTTTTTTACTATTTTGTATTTGTAAATATTTTATTCTCCTGGATTTACTAAACTCACAGATATAAGAGGACCACGGCTGCACATTATTATTGAACACAACGACTTCGGTGAGCTACTCTGGCTATATATTTTCCCAGTATCTTGTTTCAGACTGAACCCGATGTTTCTGTGATAAGCGGAGCAGATAATGGATGGAATGGAGTGTCTATTTTTAAATTCAACTCAATTCCAAGTGTTTATTGTCATATGCACAGTAAAGTTGCGAGTGAAAAAAGAAAATAGAAACTAAGGAATGTTTGGCATTTCTTGAATCCCAAGACTTTAACCTTCCGAATGATGGAACGATGCATTTGAGTGACATCGTACGGACACCGCATCCGCTCGCGTCCACGACACGAATTTGCTTCTTTGCAAGCTTTGGGAATGTTAAGGGGGTAATAAGTTGGACTGAACCATCTGACTGTTTTGTCCACGTTCCCATTGTAGCGCCTTATAATCCTGTGCGCCTTGTGTATGTCAAAAATAGGACCGAAAACTATTTTTTCAGGGTGCGCCCTATAACCCGGTGCGCCTTACAGTGGGGGAAATACGGTCATTTTATTAGCGTAGTGCACACAACATATAAGGAGCATGCCTGCACACTTAGACTCTCTGTGTGTTTTTCTTTAAAGAATTCCAGCCTTACCATTAAAGATTTAGCGCTACAGGCCGGACAGGAATACGGCGTGTTTTGATTGAAATATTGATGAAGCTGCTTGAATTATTAAGGCAGCTGATTTGTGGAATAAAGATGCCGTTGACCTACTGGAAAGAAAGGTGAAAGGAGGAGCTCTTTCTCTTTTTTTTCATTCCATGTAATGGATAAAATTGATTTGTGTTGAAAAAAGGACAAATAGTACTGTATGAGGTAGAGCAGGGGGGGGGGCACACGATAGAACAAACATTCTGTTGGGGGCCGGACTAGTAGATTTAAGAGAAACAAAAAGAGATAAAGAAATAAGAGAAAGGGAGAGGGAAAAGGAGAGCGGGTGGGACAGAAAAATAGAGGGAGTGAGTGTGAGAAACAGAAGAGATAAAAAGTCGTGAGAGAGGGGGAAAAAAAGGAGAGGAAGTAAGAAATCCAAAGAGAAATAGAAAGACAGAAGGAGAGAAAAGAGAAAGAAAGAGGGAGGGAAAAGAAGAGAGGGCGGGACAAAGAGGCCAAATCAGGCCCACTAAGGGATTGAATCCGGCCCGCGAGACAACACTCAAAGAAGCGCAAGAGAAAAATGAGCTGCAGGTTGAAATATGTCAACTTGATATTGCCAAAGCCAGGTGCCTCGAACAAAGACACTGTACTTGTATTTCTCTCTCTCTCTCTCTCTCTCTTTCTCTTTCTCTTTCTCTTTCTCTCTCTCTCCAACCCCCACTTTTTCTCTCCAACCCCCCCTTTTCTCTCTCTCTCTCTCTCTCTCTCTCTCTCTCTCTCCAACCCCCCCTTTTTCTCTCTCTCTCTCTCTCTCTCTCTCCAACCCCCCCTTTTTCTCTCTCTCTCTCTCTCTCTCTCTCCAACCCCCCCTTTTTCTCTCTCTCTCTCCAACCCCCCCTTTTTCTCTCTCTCTCTCCAACCCCCCCTTTTTCTCTCTCTCTCTCTCTCTCTCTCTCTCTCTCTCTCTCTCTCTCTCCAACCCCCCCTTTTTTCTCTCTCTCTCTCTCTCTCTCTCCAACCCCCCCTTTTCTCCCATTGTCTGTCTCTTTCACTCTCTGTGTCTCTTTTTCTCTGTCTTTTAACCTCTTTTGCTCTAACTTCCTATTTTGAATAATGAGTATGAACGATCATATAAACATGCATATTGTAAGAAATTTGTATGCGGGGATGAATAAAGTATTTATCTGTCTATCTTATCTATTTATCTATCTATGAAATGAAATGAAATGAAATGATCTGCATTTCTCTAGCGCTTTTCAAGTCAATGACTTCCCAAAGCGCTTTACAATGTGCTTCACATTTCCCAATAGCGGCTGTGCAGCCATGTAAGGCGCTAACCTGCTTATTGGGGGTATTAGGGGTTCAGTGTCTTACCCAAGGACACTTCGACATGTAACACGGGCGAGCCGGGATTCGAACTGGGATCCCTTGATCCCAAGACGAGCGCTCTACCTCCTGAGCTACTGCCGCCCCTATCTAGACATCTATCTATCTAGACATCTATCTCTATCTGTCTCTGTCTCTCTGTCTCTGTCTCTCTGTCTGTCTGTCTTTGTCTTATCTGTCTGTCTCTTATCCATCTATCTGTCTGTCTTTCTCTTTATCTGTCTGTCTGTCTTTCTCTTTATCTATCTATCTAAAAATGATGTGACAATAATTATCGATTTATCTCCCGGGTTTAACGCAAAACATGACTTCGTTGGCATGAATTTCGCAACAATTCGGAGTTGAAAAAGGGCAAATGAGATCTTGTATCCTAAGATTATTTGTGAATGAGTTCCAAACAACAGCTTTTCCTGCATTTATGAATGAGACTGCCATCGCGTCCCTCTTTTCAAACTATAAATAACAAAAGCATTGTTGGAGTGAAAATCGCCGCCTGCCACATTACGTGATTCCAAGTGTCTTTCAAGCACCGCATCCATTTAATCGGGTTCGGCAGAATGGGAGTAATTAGCTCCACTACTGGTGGAATATCGTGGAGGTAATGGTTGATTTATTCTGTTTATGGATTATTTTTTTACGCCTCATCCGATCGCGTCGGCTCTTCCTTCTCTTAAAGATTCACAAGATGTTTTTTTTTCAATATTTACGGCCGCCTGCTGTTCTTTCATTTCCGTGCACCCGGTAAAGCCTGACTTTGGATTTCGTTGCCCGGTTTTACCTCGCTCAATGACTTCTTCTTCAATGTCATTAACGTTTGTGTTGTATTCAGTTGCTTACGGTGTTGATTTGAGCTGTGAAAAGTGATGGGTCCCAGGGACTCGCATGCTCAAAAATCTATGGGTCCCAACAGAGATCTATGGCTCCCCAAAATTTAGCGTTATCGCGGTTGAAATTGTAAATCTGCGACAAATATATACCGTATTTTCCGCACTATAAGGCGCACCTAAAAGTCTTAATTTTTTTCAAAAGCTGACCATGCGCCTTATTATACAGTGCGCCTTATATATGGCTAAATGGTGTATCGCAAAGTCTTGCAACTAATGCAGCAGCCACCGACTAGATTCCCCCCCCGAACGTGAAGTACTCCGCGGTGTATGATGGGATTTATATATTGGCTTTTTATTGGCTAACCAATGTGTCAATCATCATTTGAATCAGTCACTATTGGCTAAAGTTATTCAGAGGTAAAGGGGGCGGATCCTTTTTATCATTTACAGGCTCGGAGAGGCCAAAGGGGCGAAACAAACCCTGCAATTGGCCGAAAAAGATGTGTCAATCATCAGTTGAATCGATCACTATTGGCTAAAGTTATTCGGAGGTAAAGGGGGCGGATCCTTTTTATCATTTACGGGCTGGCATAGGCTAAAGGGACAAAACAAAGCCTGCAATTGGCCGAAAAAGATGAATGTGAATAGCAAGTTTGGTTGTCTATGGCATAGAGAAAGCATATTTTACTATTCTGTATTTGTAAATATTTTATTCTTCTGGATTTACAACACTCACGGATATAAGAGGACCATGGTTGCACATTATTATTGAACACAACGACTTAGGTGAGCTACTCCGGCTAGATATTTTCCCAGTATCTTGTTTCAGAGTGATATCGATGTTTCTGTGATGGGGGTAATAAGTTGGACTGAACTATCTGACTGTTTTGTCGACGTTCACATTGTAGCACCTTATAATCCGGTGCGCCTTGTGTATGGAAGATATAGGACCAAAAACTATTTTTTGGGGGTGCGCCCAATAACCCGGTGCGCCCTATAGTGCAGAAAATACGGTAATATAAATCTATATATTCATTCAGTTTTAATCATCACGGTTTATTGGTAATACAAATCAGTTATCACTTCAAGATTTTTCAGTTCACATCAATATTGTACATGATACCAAATATTATTGCTGAAATAATTATATTAATCTATATTTTCATTCAGTTTTAATCATCAGTTAATTGGTAATACAAAGCCGTTATCACTTCAAATTTTTCAGTTCATATATTCTTCGTGGTTTGCTGTCCCGCCATAGTTGTAATGCCTTCTCAAGGTCCAATCCATTATCATCCTCCTCATAGCGTCACCAGGAATATAATTTAGTCCATTTGGGCAGGAAAGTCCTTTTTTTGCTAGTATTCTTTTGTTTATTTTCTTTCGTCGAATCGTTGGCTTCAACACACGTGTTTTCCTTGCCTCCGCGGTCTTCTGAAGAATATTTCTGCCGTTTTTTTATGCCGGAATGATTGCCGTTGTTTCCACTTTCTGTGTTATGTTTCGACTTATTACCAAAGGAAATAAAGCACAATAAAAAATAAGTTACAAAAGAAATATAAATGAATGAAGCCTGGACTTCGAAAATGACTCGGGAATGGAAGTACTACCCAACGCTGCAATCTTGTCTTGTTTTTTTATCCCTTTATTTTTTTTGTATTTGTTTTGATCTGTTTCCCCTTGTTTCTTTGTTTTTTTTGATCTTTTTTGTTTATATGTTTATTTTTAAAGCACAATAGAGATAAGTTACAAAAAAAGTGAATTATAACAACATTTTATTGTTTATTCGGTTTGGGGCAAACAAAAAAGTCAAAGCTTTTAGTTTTTTTTTTACACAATAGCGGGTCATTTTTACCTGAAAACAATAGAAGGGTTAAAGTAAGTTTTATTGACGGAAAATGACATTGTACACTGAATAATACAAAGGAAAATGCTATTTTTGATATGTGCCTCGTTTTTTTTCGTCCCACAACACACTTGTTAGTATCTACTCCTTATTAATCAGCAAACCATTGAGTAATTCAAATCAAACTGTACAAAAGTATTCGTCGAACATCACTCATAATAGCGCTAGTGTACGAGAACTGCGAGAAAGGTTTAGCAGAAATAGTCAGACGGGAATGCTCACTGAGTGGAATAGAACAGCTCGCAACGATCTGACGATGACTGAGAGGAAGCCGGGGGTCTAAAAAGGGAGTGTCCACCAATCAGCTGTCCGGGCTGTTGGCACCAATCAGTTAAACATGATTACCGTATTTTCCGCACTATAAGGCGCACCGGGTTATAGGGTGCACCCCAAAAAAATAGTTTTTGGTCCTATATTTGACATACATAAGACGCACCGGATTATAAGACGCTACAATGGTAACGTCGACAAAACAGTTAACATTCCCAAAGCTTGCAAAGACGCAAACACGTGTCGAGAACACGTGCGGATGCAGTGTCCGTACGATGTCACTCAAATGCATCGTTCCAAATATCATTCGGAAGGTTCAAGTCTTGGGATTCAAGAAATGCCAACCATTCCTTAGTTTCTATTTTCTTTTTTTGCTCGCAACTTTACTGTGCATATGACAATAAACACTTGGAATTGAGTTTAATTTAAAAATAGACACTCCATTCCATCCATTATCTGCTCCGCTTATCACAGAAACATCGAGTTCAGTCTGAAACAAGATACAGGGACAATATAAAACCCGGAGTAGCTCACCGAAGTCGTTGTGTTCATAATAATGTGCAGCCAATGTCCTCTTATATCCATGAGTGTAGTAAATCCAGTAGAATAAAATATTAACAAATACAGAATAGTAAAAAATGCTTTCTGTATGCCGTCAGCCACGTGCTATACGCATTCATCTTTTTCGGCCAATTGCAGGCCTTGTTTTGCTGCTACAGCCAATGCCAGCCTGTAAATGATAAAAAGGATCCGCCCCTTGACCTCCGAATAACTTTAGTCAATAGTGATCGATTCAACTGATGATTGACACATCTTTTTCGGCCAATTGCAGGCTTTGTTTTGCCGTTCAAGCCAATGCCAGCCTGTAAATGATAAAAAGGATCCGCCCCTTGACCTCCGAATGACTTTAGCCAATAGTGATCGATTCAAATGATGATTGACACATTGGTTAGCCAATGAAACGCCGGTAAATAAATCCCAGCATACACCGCGGACGACTTGGCGTTCGGGGGAAAATCGAGTCGGCGGCTGCCAGTTAGTTGCAAGACTTTGCGATTTAATATTGATCCATATATAAGGCGCACTGTATTATAAGGCGCATGGTCAGCTTTTGAAAAAAATTAAGACTTTTAGGTGCGCCTTATAGTGCGGAAAATACAGTACGTTTTTCAATATTTTACCCATTTGATCATTTCTCTTGTGTGATGATGAAATTAGATTTTTGATCATCAAAATGTTTTGTTAAAAAAAAAACTGCGAAAAGTGTTCCAGTTGTTAAGGTGACAGGATTAAGATAAGATCAGGCTTTTCCCGTCTGCCATTTTTGTGTACGAAAACTACGTCAAGAGGGGAAAGAAGGAGAGAAATGGCGAAATAAATGAAGGGATGGTTGGATCAAGTTGAAGCTTTGAGCCGCTTTGTCCTTCACAGAGGTCAAGAGGACACAGGGGGATAGAAGTGGCGTGGGTGAGGTGGCTGGGGGGGTGGGATGCCGATAGCATCTCTCTCCGCAAGGGATAGAGGGAGGTAGAGAGGGGATAAAGAGGTAAGCACATTGGCCAAATGAAAAGATGGAGGGATGGAGACAGGGGTGTGTGTGTGTGTGTGTGTGTGTGGTCTGGAAATCCTGAGCTGAATTATTCTCAGAAATCCCAAGATTGCGAGCACATTAGTTCTGGTTTTTAACGACGAGGTGCAATCCCAGGACGCCGGCTAATGGTGGCCATAGATTTATTGGCAGCGCCGGACGTCACATTGTTTTAGGGCCACGGGGAGAAAAGCAATATGTCGCACACTCAACCGACCGACACACGTCGCCAGAGAAGGGGAATTGATTTAGGATGCGGCAAGGGCAGGGCGGTGGTTCTTATCTAGCTTTTGAGCTAGCTATCTGGTTAGCTATCTGTCTGGCCAACTATTTTGCTATCAATCAAGGTATCTAGATTCAGGGTTGGGTAGGGTTACTTTAACTGGATTACTTTCTATTACTTTTGGATGACTCCAATACCAAATATGCTAATAAAACTCAAAAGAAACTAAATATGAATAAGATTATGACTCACAACACGTGGTAAGCTTTCTCTCATGGCTTTGATCTCTTTGATCTCCGGCAAAACGAACATAAAATGCGCAGAAACAAAATGAAAATAAATCCAAACAGCTTGCCGACATCATTTTTGCCCTTCCATGTATTCCGTTACTCCCCAAGCCTGCACAAAATTTTGTAATGTTATTCATATTTACTTTCTTTTGTCTATCCATCTATCTATCTAGACACCTATCCATCTATCTATCCAAACATCTATCTATCCAGACATTTATCTAGAAATCCATCTAGACATCTATCCATCTATCTAGATAGACATCTATCCATCTATCTAGACACCTATCTATCTGTCTATCTAGACATTTATCTAGAAATCCATCTAGACATCTATCCATCTATCTATCTAGATATTTATCTAGAAATCCATCTAGACATCTATCCATCTATCTATCTAGATATTTATCCATCTATCTATCTAGACATCTATCCATCTATCTATCTAGACATCTATCTATATATCCAGACATCCATCTATCTATCTAGACATCTATCCATCTATCTATCTAGACACCAATCCATCTATCTATCTAGACACCAATCCATCTATCTATCTATCTATCTATCTCTCTATCTCTCTATCTCTCTATCTATCTATCTAGACACCTATCTATCTATCTAGACACCTATCTATCTATCTAGACACCTATCTATCTATCTAGACACCTATCTATCTATCTAGACACCTATCTATCTATCTATCTATCTAGACACCTATCTATCTATCTATCTATCTAGACACCTATCTATCTATCTATCTATCTATCTAGACACCTATCTATCTATCTATCTAGACACCTATCTATCTATCTATCTAGACACCTATCTATCTATCTATCTAGACACCTATCTAGACACCTATCTATCTATCTAGACACCTATCTATCTATCTATCTATCTAGACACCTATCTATCTATCTATCTATCTAGACACCTATCTATCTATCTATCTATCTAGACACCTATCTATCTATCTATCTATCTAGACACCTATCTATCTATCTATCTAGACACCTATCTAGACACCTATCTATCTATCTATCTAGACACCTATCTATCTATCTAGACACCTATCTATCTATCTATCTAGACACCTATCTATCTATCTATCTATCTAGACACCTATCTATCTATCTATCTATCTAGACACCTATCTATCTATCTAGAAATCTATCTAGACACCTATCTATCTATCTAGAAATCTATCTAGACACCTATCTATCTATCTAGAAATCTATCTATCTATCTATCTAGAAATCTATCTATCTATCTATCTAGAAATCTATCTATCTATCTATCTAGAAATCTATCTATCTATCTATCTAGAAATATATCTATCTATCTAGAAATCTATCTATCTATCTAGAAATCTATCTATCTATCTAGAAATCCATCTAGACATTTATCTAGAAATCCATCTAGACATTTATCTAGAAATCCATCTAGACATTTATCTAGAAATCCATCTAGACATTTATCTAGAAATCCATCTAGACATTTATCTAGAAATCCATCTAGACATTTATCCATTTATCTATCCAGACATCTATCTCCCATTTCCTTTTTAGATGTATCTTTTCAGTGCTTTTTTTCCCCTACCTAACAATGCTACCCACCGTTGATACCCCGCGAATACCTCAGCATCTACCAAACCTACTTAGCCAAGCTATTTACCTTTATACCTTCCTAACTACATAACTACCTACCCAGTAAGTACCGATCTAACTCACTATCCTATTTACATACAGACTGACCTACTTCCCCAACATATTCTATCCATCCTGACCTCCACCCACCTACTCATCAAATTTATCCAAATGTTGTGGTAACCTTCTTAATCTCCGTGGGAGTGGACACAACTCTTTCAAATTGCCTCAAGAGACTGGAAGCCTGCTCGCCTGTCTTTTCACCAGCAGCTAGCTAGCTGGCCACTGATCTAAAGAGAAAGTAGGAGTGCTAATCAATAGCAAGAAGAGAGTCGCGAGAAAACCCATAACCCCTTACCATCCACGTTCAAGGACCCGGGATTTTACAAATGCATACTGTGAAATATACAGAAAAGCCATCGTGAATATGCATCATTTGTTTTGGTCAGCAGGTCGGTGACCGTGAAGGAGAAGGTATTTTGGTTCTCCTGTCATTTGTCAGACTTTAAGTAGAGTAATACCGTCCCTAGCTACTCTGTGCTTGATACTCTGGGGCAGGGGTGTCGAACTCGGGGGCCACACGATAGAAGAAACTTTGTCGGGGGCCGGACTAGTAGATTAAAGAGAAAGAGAGAGATAAAGAAATAAGAGAAGGAGTGAGGGTGGTACAAAGAAAAAAAGAGGGGGAGAGAGCGTGAGAAACAAAAGAGATCAAAAGAGAGGTCGTGAGAGAGGGGGAAAGAAAGGGAGCGGAAGAAAGAAATCCAAAGAGAAATAGAAAGACAGAAGGAGAGAAAAGAGAAAAGATTGGAGTATGAAGAGAGAAAGAGAAAAGAGAGAAAAGGAAAAAAATGAAGTTGGAGCAAAAGAAGTTAAAAAGACAGAGAGAGAGAGAGAGAAAAAGAGCAACGAAGGAAGAGAAAAAGAGAGGGACAGAGAATGGGAGAAAAGGTGTGGAAGAGAGAGAGAGAGAGAGAGAGACCGAGAGAGAGAAATGAATACAAGTACAGTGTCTTTGTTCGAGGCACCTGGCTTTGGCAACATCAAGTTGACATATTTCAATCTGCAGCTTATTTTTCTCTTGTGCTTCTCTGGGTGTTGTCTCGTGTGCCGGATTCAATCCCTTAGCGGGCCTGATCTGGCCCGCGGGCCGCCTGTTTGACGTCTGTGCTCTGGGGCCTCAGTGCATCGTTTGTTGAAAAATATGCCGCAAATCCATTATTCCTGATCGCAATTGTAGCAGAGCGCATTTTTGACGGTCTTTTGCTGTTCTGTCTACCAAAAAGTGAACTGCACTTGTGCAATGTGACCCATCATCTCCGATCACCATTTTGATGCAAGCAGGGAATGGCAAAGCGCATTTTTGTCGGGCCTGGCAGCTCTTCTTTGCCATTGTTTCCGCCTAGAATGAACTGCACTCTTACGGTCACGATCCATTATTCCCAATCTTATATTGCTGCGGACAAGGACCTGTAGAATTCACTTTTGTTAGGAGCCTTGCGGTTCTGGCCCGCTTCAAACGAAATGCACAGTTGTGGCCGAGATCCATTAACCCGATCGACTTTCCCCAAGAGCATAAGCCGATGGAGCGCATTTTATTTTGGAATGGGCCACTGAAGTGGCCCATTGTGGCCCGCCAGAAATAAACTCGACTGTTATGGCCATAATCCAGTATCCCTAGTCGTCTATTGCTGAGTGTGACAGAGCAAAGTTTTGTCATGCGTAGCAGCTCCCCTTTTCATTTTTTTGTTTTACGACGAACATGAATAGCACCCATGCGGCACGATTTTGTTATCTCTGTTTGACTAGTGTTGGGAGCAGACTGCTTTTTTTTTAGTTCGGGCTGCAGAAGAGTGCTTTTTTCGCCCGCCAAGAAGTATACCACCTGTGCGGCCGTGATCCATTATCCCTGATCACATATTGCTGCAGGCAAAAACCAGCTGAATGCCTTTTTCTGTCCTGCTGCCTATTCTTTACTGTTATTTCTGCCTAAACTGAACTGCACTCGGGTGGCTGCGATCCATCATCTCTAATCCAATATATCCATGAGCGGGGACTGGCAAAAGGCACTTTTTTCGGGAGGCATTCCTTTCTGGCCTGTCTTAGATTAAATGCACATGAGAGCATGGGCCAACAGAATGCATTTTTCCCTTTTCAGGCCGCTAAAGTTTGCCATTGTGACCCACGTAAAATGAACTGTACCGTGTTGGCAGTAATCTAGTATCCTTAGTCAACTACTGCTGAGAGCGGGGGCGATAGACCCAATTTGGTAATGAGCGGCGGCGGCAGTTTTTTCTATTTTTTTTTCCAGCCTAAAATAAACAGCACCCATGCAGCCGTGATACAGTATCCCCGGTCGCATATTGCTGTAAGCAAGGACCGGCAAAACGCACTTTGTTGGACCTGCTGGCTATTCTTTACTGTTATTTCTGCCTAAACTGAACTGTACCCGTGCGGCTGTGATATGTGATCCTCAATCCAATATAACTGTGAGCAGGGACTAGCAAAAGGTACTTGTCGGGAGGTGTTTTCTTCCGGCCTGTCTTAAATAAAATGCACATTTGTAGCCTGATCTTTTATCCCCGGAGATCTATTACTGAGAGCATGGGCTGACAGAGTGCTTTTTTTTCCCGTTTTAGGCCTCTAAACAAAAAACTAAAATGAACTGTACTGTTTTGGCAGTAATCTAGTATCCTTAGTCAACTACCTCTGAGAGTGGGGGCTGATAGAGCCAATTTATGTAATCAGTGGCGGCTGTTTATCAGATTTTTTTTTTTTCCCAGCCTAAAATAAACAACACCCGTGCGGCAGGGATCCATTATCCCCGGTAGACTATTACTGCGAGCACAAGGGGTTCAGGTCCCCATTAACATCAACAAACTAGGGATTACAGTACAGTGGAAGCTCGGTTTTCGAACGCCTCTCAGTTCGAACAAAACGGAGTCCGACCAAAAATTTAGAGAAATTCTTGCTTTGCTGTTCGGTCAAAAAATCGGAGTTCGAACGCCGGTAATGCGTGAGTGCGTACGCTAGGGTGCCACGCTGAGTGGCGTATGGGTGTAATGGCTCTTTTCCTGACCAACTGTTATCGCGTGCAGACGTGCTTCGTTTTGCTTTACATTCAAGGTAAACATTCAGGGTGTTGGAACAGAGCCCAACATTCAGGGTGTTGGGACGCAGCCCCCTTTCCAATGAACCGCTCACCACTTGTTGTGGAGACCCGGGTGCTAAATGACTTGTAAACGACCTGATTTTTTTATTTTTACACGTTCATGTTAGGGAAATCTTTCGTACGGAAGATTACGATAACGCGATCGTACGATTAGCCTGGGTTAGCTTCATGTTTACGTTAAACATTCAAGGTAAACGTTCAGGGTGTTGGAACGGATTAAAATGATTTACATTATTTTTAATGGGAAAAATGATTTCGGTGATCGAACAAATCTGTTTTTGAACAGGGTTCTGGAACGGATTATGGTCGAGAACCGAGGTTCCACTGTACATCGCTATGTCTGTGGTCAAATCCAAAACAGTTTTCAACCAATCATATCGCGGCAAGCAAATCATACGGCCTTCCACGCGAGGATCTTGCATCGATGGTGTGAATTTTGCGCGCAGCCTTGCAGTTTTTGAACGCAGTAGCATTGTGAGAAGCGTTATCGATTGTTTTCGGACGGCGATGCCAGACAACAACGTGTTTGGGCGCAGAGGTAATTACTCTCCTTCTTCACCCTCACTGTCACGTTCACTTAGCATGCGAGCTACCACGTCACTGGCATCACAGTCCTTTACCGCTAACAAAGGCTGGCAACTGTTTGGAGTTGCTAGGAAAGTGCAAACTGCTTTTAGAACTTAAGCATTGTATGCGATCTCTGCAGTTAACTAAAAAGAAAAATATCAGGCCTGTTTTTGATATATGTATTTGTCTTTATTGATTTGCTCACTTAGAATTATTTATCACAGATGATTTAATAAATATAAATATAGATTTTCAATCTGAAATTTGTGGATGGGGTTACTTGCGCGAGTGGCTATTGCAGATGACTACAGTGGAACCTCGGTTCTCGACCATAATCCGTTCCAGAAACCTGTTCGAAAACCGATTTGTTCGATCACCGAAATCGTTTTTCCCATTTAAAATAATGTAAATCGTTTTAATCCGTTCCAACACCCTGAATGTTTACCCTGAATGTTTAATGTAAACATGAAGCTAACCCAGGCTCATCATACGTTCGCGTTATCGTAATCTTCCGTAGGAAAGATTAGGCTAACATGAACGTGTAAAAATAAAAAAATCAGATCGTTTACAAGTGATTTAGCACCCGGGTCTCCACAACAAGTGGTGAGCGGTTCATTGGAAAGGGGGCTCCGTTCCAACACCCTCAATGTTGGGCTCCGTTCCAACACCCTGAATGTTTAACGTAAACCTAAAGCTAACCCAGGCTAATCGTACGTTCGCATTATCGTAATCTTATGAATAGGATTTCTTACCTTTGTGGTGGTCAGCAGAAGGCGCTCGCACACCTCCTTCATATTTGCCTATTCTTTCTTTCTTAAATGCAATAGTTGTACGCACTACTTTTCTTTTTTCACCTGTAGTAACTTTGCTGCTTGCACTGACTTTCTTCGGAGGCATAATAAGGGGCTAAAACACCCGTACACCGCTCAGCATCGCCCTCTAGCGTACGCACTCGGGCATTACCGCGTTCGAACTCCGATTTTTTTTGACCGAACAGCGAAGTAAGATTTTCTCGCAAATTTTGGTCGGACACCGATTTGTTTGAACTGAGAGGCGTTCGAAAACCGAGGTTCCACTGTATAGCATTAGCGGCTGGCAACGTGAATGTGAACATCAGTGACTAGCATTTCGGCCAATAGTGTAGCATTTTAATTGTCCTTATTCCTTAACCTATCTTGGCTAATGCTAAGGTTGCCCAATATATTCTGACTGTGCGAATCGAGTGTGTATCCATTGTTGTGCTAGGATTAGAGGCTGAAATTAGTACTAGCTAGATAGATAGATTGATAGATACTTTATTCAACCCCGCAGGGAAATTCACATTTCCAGCAGCATCCCTGTGCTGAGAACAAAACAATAATAAAGCAAAAAGAATACAATATGCAAATACCCAGTGGACGTGCTAATACCCACTGTAGCGTGTTGTATAGAGTATCTAGATAGTGCTACACAGAATACACATTGCAATAAAATACGGTAATATGCAATGTATGGGGTGTGGTTTAATGTGGGCCTTTATCCGCCGGGTGGAGTTAAAGAGCCTCATGGCATGAGGAAGAAAAGATCTCTTCAGTCTGTCCGTGGTACAATTGTCGCATAATATTAACATTTTTGGGGGCTTATTGAGTCGGTTGTGAGATACAGAACTGTATTTAATCACATTTTTTGTGGAAGTACAATGTTGGCAACAAGATTCACTTGATATAATTTTTTTTTCTACTTTTTTTTAAATTCCTTTACAAAAAAATCTCATTGTGTTTATTTTTTCTGAGCTGTTACTTTTTTCTTTTTGTTCTCTATTTACTTTTTTCCTACATTTCTTTCTTTTCTTTTTTTCTGGCTTTTTTCAAAATGTTTCCTTTAGTTTCTTTTTTCTCAGCTTTTCACTACTTTTTCATTTTGGTATTTTTTTCTTTTTTGTTCTATTTCCTCCTTCCTGTAAGTCATTTTGTGCATAATTTTACATCATATTTGGTCATGTTGGGATTAAAGAAGCAAAAACAACCCGAAGAGCCGTTTCGGACCCGAAAGAGCCGGTTCCTTTTAGTGAGCCGAGCCGAAGAAGCCGGTTCCCCAAAAACTCTACTAACTTTACTCAACTTCGTTCTACTTCGACTCGACTTCAAAATACCGCATTTAGGGCACAATGTCAGGGGAACCCGTGTATTTTGACCTTCATGCACTGTAACTTTGACTTAAGTCGCTTCTTAATGAGTCATTTTGAGCCCTGATTTTTGTGCGCTGGCTCGATTTTCTTGTTCGCTGAGAATGTGCGAGCAGTGCGCAATTGCGCACGCGCGCAGCTTAGAGGGAACACTGCCGGAGAGTAAATAATCATTCCAACCCTAATCTCCATTTCGCAAATGCAAGTCCAACAGCGATACAACCAGTGGTTTCCGCATTTATAATTGCGCACCCTTCCTTACAAGAGCACACAAATATTTGCCTTGCTCACAAATCCGGTGCACGGTGGCGTAAAACATGCCCCATTTCCTCGGCCAAATCATTCCTGATTGCTGTTACACGGCGGCATGTCCGCATCTGCCCTCCGCTCTGCTCAGCACGGAACAGACGGCTACAAAAAAAAAAACAAGCTAAACGGATACATGATTAGTTGCAATGTAGGAAGAGTAAATCTTGGTCTCATCATAATAAGGGCCAAGGACCCGGATTAAAAGAGCAGCATCGGGTCCACCAGATTACCATGTGCCTGTTTTTCTCATTACGGGATTAAACAGCATCTGGTTCAATGTTCCTACTCCACCGTGCCGGTCAAATTCACGGGGGGAAAAAAATACAGTTGTCCATCTGCGAAAAAAACCCAATTGCCCATTCGTGTCAACCGGGAAGCACGCTTTATGGATCGAATAAAGCTGAACATGAGTGGAAATTAAATGGCGGCGTCTGGGGGTTGTGTCACCCTGAGTGGAGAAGCTTGTCTGCAAAAAAAAAAGAAGCTCTCAACACCGAGCTGTTTTTAGTTGTAAAGAATTACCTCCGGTATCGTGGTTAATAGGAGGGGGCAGGACCCCATCGGGAAATGTGAAAATCCGCGACGTAACGACACCCTTTCATAAAAAAACGCAAGGGTCAATTTTACATTGAAATTATGTCCTTGCAATCAAAGTATACAACTGTAACAAAATAATAACTATAGATCCTCCCATGGGCATGCCCGGAAAGCCCCCCAGGTGGGCTCCATCCCGGAGAAGAGTGTCGCGATGTCTGTTCTTGTGCGTCTGGCCTTCTCCGTCAGAGTCCTGTTATCAAAATTCCCCAGCCAAAACATTCCGCATTTGGACCGGCGTGACCTGAGGCTCACTCAGTGAAAATCTTCATTGCACTCGATAAATGTAACTTATATTTAATAAAATCCTTCAACACTAACAGATTATGTTATAAGTAGTGTTCTGGTTTGCCTGCGTCCTAGACGCATCATTTTTGCTGGGGACGCATTGCGTCAAATCAACGTGCGTCCCCGGGACGAAACTTTTTTGACCCCAAATTGTCATTATTATCCGATTACTTTTTTTTTTTTTTTTCAACAAAGATTTACCGCACTCCAAACTTTTCGTCAGGCAGATCCGCCATTGTTGTTTGGGTCTCTGCAAACGAGATCTCGTTCTTCGAGATGATGTCATTGTTTTGGTGGTTGTCGAGTGAAAGAGAAGTATGCCTCCGTAAAAACTTGGTATTAGGTGGAAATCAACAAAAAATTGGTCATTTCTTCAGTGTCTGTAATAAGTCAAAACATAATACAGAAAGTGGTAACAACGGCAATAATTCCGGCACGAAAAAACGGCGGAGAAATTCTTCAGAAGACCGCGAAGGCAAGGAAAACACGTGTGTTGGAGCGAATGATTCGACGAAAGATAAACAAAAGAATACTCCTAGCAAGAAAAGGACTTTTTTGCCAAAATTGACTCAATTATATTCCTGGTTACACTATGAAGAGGATGATAATGGAGGCTACATGTTCTGTGAGGCGTGCACCCAGCGTGACAAAAAAACTGGATTGCATAAATCATTTCGCAACAACACGGCTCTATTCAATACAACATGGGGATCAACGATTAGCCAAACGAAAGATGGTGGGTGTGTAATGACGTCACACAATGGAAAACGTCTTACCGCAATACCACGAGTAAGAGCGCTATTAAATTGACAAATCTTAACAATTCCTAACCACTTATTCTTTTTTTGTGTGTTTTGTGAGTCTACTTTGGAAAATGATATGCAAATGCACGACCTTATAACGCTCGGTAAAGTCTGGAAGGACGAAGTTATTCGATGCAGGTTTCTGATTGGCTGCCGAGTATGCAAATCACCAAACAAACCGAAATTCCGATATTTCCAAACGAACCGAAATTCTGAAATTTCCCAACGAACCGAAATTCCGAAATTTCCAAACGAATTAAATTCTGAAATTTCCAAAACGAGCCGAAATTCCCAAAACGAACCGAGAATCTGAAATTCCCAAAACAAGCCGAGATCCCGAAATGTCCCAAACGAGCGGAGATTCCGAAATGTCCCAAAACGAGCGGAGATTCCGAAATGTCCCAAAACGAGCGGAGATTCCGAAATGTCCCAAAACGAGCGGAGATTCCGAAATGTCCCAAAACGAGCGGAGATTCCGAAATGTCCCAAAACGAGCGGAGATTCCGAAATGTCCCAAAACGAACCGAGATTCCGAAATGTCCCAAACGAGCGGAGATTCCGAAATGTCCCAAACGAGCGGAGATTCCGAAATGTCCCAAAACCAGCCGAGATTCCGAAATGTCCCAAAACCAGCCGAGATTCCGAAATGTCCCAAAACCAGCCGAGATTCCGAAATGTCCCAAAACCAGCCGAGATTCCGAAATGTCCCAAAACCAGCCGAGATTCCGAAATGTCCCAAAACCAGCTGAGATTCCGAAATGTCCCAAAACCAGCCGAGATTCCGAAATGTCCCAAAACCAGCCGAGATTCCGAAATGTCCCAAAACCAGCCGAGATTCCGAAATGTCCCAAAACCAGCCGAGATTCCGAAATGTCCCAAAACCAGCCGAGATTCCGAAATGTCCCAAAACCAGCCGAGATTCCGAAATGTCCCAAAACCAGCCGAGATTCCGAAATGTCCCAAAACCAGCCGAGATTCCGAAATGTCCCAAAACCAGCCGAGATTCCGAAATGTCCCAAAACCAGCCGAGATTCCGAAATGTCCCAAAACCAGCCGAGATTCCGAAATGTCCCAAAACCAGCCGAGATTCCGAAATGTCCCAAAACCAGCCGAGATTCCGAAATGTCCCAAAACCAGCCGAGATTCCGAAATGTCCCAAAACCAGCCGAGATTCCGAAATGTCCCAAAACCAGCCGAGATTCCGAAATGTCCCAAAACCAGCCGAGATTCCGAAATGTCCCAAAACCAGCCGAGATTCCGAAATGTCCCAAAACCAGCCGAGATTCCGAAATGTCCCAAAACCAGCCGAGATTCCGAAATGTCCCAAAACGAACCGAGATTCCGAAATGTCCCAAACGAGCGGAGATTCCGAAATGTCCCAAAACGAGCGGAGATTCCGAAATGTCCCCAAACCAGCCGGGATTCCGAAATGTCCCCAAACCAGCCGGGATTCCGAAATGTCCCCAAACCAGCCGGGATTCCGAAATGTCCCCAAACCAGCCGGGATTCCGAAATGTCCCCAAACCAGCCGGGATTCCGAAATGTCCCCAAACCAGCCGGGATTCCGAAATGTCCCCAAACCAGCCGGGATTCCGAAATGTCCCCAAACCAGCCGGGATTCCGAAATGTCCCCAAACCAGCCGGGATTCGGAAATGTCCCCAAACCAGCCGAGATTCGGAAATGTCCCAAAACCAGCCGAGATTCGGAAATGTCCCAAAACCAGCCGAGATTCGGAAATGTCCCAAAACCAGCCGAGATTCCGAAATGTCCCAAAACCAGCCGAGATTCCGAAATGTCCCAAAACCAGCCGAGATTCCGAAATGTCCCAAACGAGCGGAGATTCCGAAATGTCCCAAAACGAGCGGAGATTCCGAAATGTCCCCAAACCAGCCGGGATTCCGAAATGTCCCCAAACCAGCCGGGATTCCGAAATGTCCCCAAACCAGCCGGGATTCCGAAATGTCCCCAAACCAGCCGGGATTCCGAAATGTCCCCAAACCAGCCGGGATTCCGAAATGTCCCCAAACCAGCCGGGATTCCGAAATGTCCCCAAACCAGCCGGGATTCCGAAATGTCCCCAAACCAGCCGGGATTCCGAAATGTCCCAAAACCAGCCGAGATTCCGAAATGTCCCAAAACCAGCCGAGATTCCGAAATGTCCCAAAACCAGCCGAGATTCCGAAATGTCCCAAAACCAGCCGAGATTCCGAAATGTCCCAAAACCAGCCGAGATTCCGAAATGTCCCAAAACCAGCCGAGATTCCGAAATGTCCCAAAACCAGCCGAGATTCCGAAATGTCCCAAAACCAGCCGAGATTCCGAAATGTCCCAAAACCAGCCGAGATTCCGAAATGTCCCAAAACCAGCCGAGATTCCGAAATGTCCCAAAACCAGCCGAGATTCCGAAATGTCCCAAAACCAGCCGAGATTCCGAAATGTCCCAAAACCAGCCGAGATTCCGAAATGTCCCAAAACCAGCCGAGATTCCGAAATGTCCCAAAACCAGCCGAGATTCCGAAATGTCCCAAAACCAGCCGAGATTCCGAAATGTCCCAAAACCAGCCGAGATTCCGAAATGTCCCAAAACGAGCGGAGATTCCGAAATGTCCCCAAACGAGCGGAGATTCCGAAATGTCCCCAAACCAGCCGGGATTCCGAAATGTCCCCAAACCAGCCGGGATTCCGAAATGTCCCCAAACCAGCCGGGATTCCGAAATGTCCCCAAACCAGCCGGGATTCCGAAATGTCCCCAAACCAGCCGGGATTCCGAAATGTCCCCAAACCAGCCGGGATTCCGAAATGTCCCCAAACCAGCCGGGATTCCGAAATGTCCCAAAACCAGCCGGGATTCCGAAATGTCCCAAAACCAGCCGGGATTCCGAAATGTCCCAAAACCAGCCGGGATTCCGAAATGTCCCAAAACCAGCCGAGATTCCGAAATGTCCCAAAACCAGCCGAGATTCCGAAATGTCCCAAAACCAGCCGAGATTCCGAAATGTCCCAAAACCAGCCGAGATTCCGAAATGTCCCAAAACCAGCCGAGATTCCGAAATGTCCCAAAACCAGCCGAGATTCCGAAATGTCCCAAAACCAGCCGAGATTCCGAAATGTCCCAAAACCAGCCGAGATTCCGAAATGTCCCAAAACCAGCCGAGATTCCGAAATGTCCCAAAACCAGCCGGGATTCCGAAATGTCCCAAAACCAGCCGGGATTCCGAAATGTCCCCAAACCAGCCGGGATTCCGAAATGTCCCCAAACCAGCCGGGATTCCGAAATGTCCCCAAACCAGCCGGGATTCCGAAATGTCCCCAAACCAGCCGGGATTCCGAAATGTCCCCAAACCAGCCGGGATTCCGAAATGTCCCCAAACCAGCCGGGATTCCGAAATGTCCCCAAACCAGCCGGGATTCCGAAATGTCCCCAAACCAGCCGGGATTCCGAAATGTCCCCAAACCAGCCGGGATTCCGAAATGTCCCCAAACCAGCCGGGATTCCGAAATGTCCCCAAACCAGCCGGGATTCCGAAATGTCCCCAAACCAGCCGGGATTCCGAAATGTCCCAAAACCAGCCGAGATTCCGAAATGTCCCAAAACCAGCCGAGATTCCGAAATGTCCCAAAACCAGCCGAGATTCCGAAATGTCCCAAAACCAGCCGAGATTCCGAAATGTCCCAAAACCAGCCGAGATTCCGAAATGTCCCAAAACCAGCCGAGATTCCGAAATGTCCCAAAACCAGCCGAGATTCCGAAATGTCCCAAAACCAGCCGAGATTCCGAAATGTCCCAAAACCAGCCGAGATTCCGAAATGTCCCAAAACCAGCCGAGATTCCGAAATGTCCCAAAACCAGCCGAGATTCCGAAATGTCCCAAAACCAGCCGAGATTCCGAAATGTCCCAAAACCAGCCGAGATTCCGAAATGTCCCAAAACCAGCCGAGATTCCGAAATGTCCCAAAACCAGCGGAGATTCCGAAATGTCCCCAAACGAGCGGAGATTCCGAAATGTCCCCAAACCAGCCGGGATTCCGAAATGTCCCCAAACCAGCCGGGATTCCGAAATGTCCCCAAACCAGCCGGGATTCCGAAATGTCCCCAAACCAGCCGGGATTCCGAAATGTCCCCAAACCAGCCGGGATTCCGAAATGTCCCCAAACCAGCCGGGATTCCGAAATGTCCCCAAACCAGCCGGGATTCCGAAATGTCCCCAAACCAGCCGGGATTCCGAAATGTCCCAAAACCAGCCGGGATTCCGAAATGTCCCAAAACCAGCCGGGATTCCGAAATGTCCCAAAACCAGCCGGGATTCCGAAATGTCCCAAAACCAGCCGAGATTCCGAAATGTCCCAAAACCAGCCGAGATTCCGAAATGTCCCAAAACCAGCCGAGATTCCGAAATGTCCCAAAACCAGCCGAGATTCCGAAATGTCCCAAAACCAGCCGAGATTCCGAAATGTCCCAAAACCAGCCGAGATTCCGAAATGTCCCAAAACCAGCCGAGATTCCGAAATGTCCCAAAACCAGCCGAGATTCCGAAATGTCCCAAAACCAGCCGAGATTCCGAAATGTCCCCAAACCAGCCGGGATTCCGAAATGTCCCCAAACCAGCCGGGATTCCGAAATGTCCCCAAACCAGCCGGGATTCCGAAATGTCCCCAAACCAGCCGGGATTCCGAAATGTCCCCAAACCAGCCGGGATTCCGAAATGTCCCCAAACCAGCCGGGATTCCGAAATGTCCCCAAACCAGCCGGGATTCCGAAATGTCCCCAAACCAGCCGGGATTCCGAAATGTCCCCAAACGAGCCGGGATTCCGAAACGTCCCCAAACGAGCCGGGATTCCGAAACGTCCCCAAACGAGCCGAGATTCCGAAACGTCCCAAAACGAACCGAGATTCCGAAATTTACAAAACGAACCGAATTTTTAAAATCTGAATAAAACGTTTTATTTGTTAAAAAAAACAAATTTTTTCTTGAAAAAGTTGTATGGTAGAGATGCATTTAAAAAAAAAAAAACATAAAAAAAACAAATCGGACTCAAGACTTTCAATGCATCAACTCGATCTAATGAACGATCCAAATGTACTCAATATGAAAAGTATTCCGTCGGTCTAAATGAAACGTCGGAAACTGCGTGTTCTTTTTCGTATCTTTCCTGACAACGACCACAATGTTCATTTTTGCCGAGTCACTTTATCGAGTTTCTGTCCTCCTGTATTTTGCCGGCGGACGTGTTGCGTGCTCGCTTTATGGCCGGCGTGTCCGTTAATCAGAAGCTATCGCCGGCGCCTAATGGAGATAGATTAGAAAGACGTGACTTTCCCTTGAGACGTCCTCGTTTTGGTGCCCGCCCTGCCGTAAATACCACGTACGACCGGTCGACGCCGACTCGGGTGACGCGTGCCCCCCATCAAACTGGCACCGCTGAAACGAAGCACGCTAACGTTTTCGTATATAATATAGAATAGAATAGAATATGCCTTTATTGTCATTGTTACAACATGGGGTATGCTGTGACAACGAAATTGGACGACTCCAGTTCCACATTTACAGTGAGGATAAGGAAACAAAGAGATAAAGGAACAAAGAACTAACTGTCTTTGTTGTAAGTAGGCTTTGTTTTCCTCCGGGGGGGTGAGGGACAAACAGAGTTGCTGGATACAACCGGAATGTTTGATGTTTGATCTTACATTACACATAGTCCAGTGTTTTTTTCCGAATTGACATAATTAGATGTTTTTGGTACTAGGCAAGGCAAGTTTATTTGTACAGCACAATTCATACACAAGGCAAGAAAAGGACTTTTCTGCCAAAATGGACTCAATTATATTCCTGGTGACGCTATAAGGAGGATAATGGATTGGACTTTGAGAAGGCATTACAATTGTGGCGGGACAGCAAACCACCAAGAATATATGAACTGAAAAATCTGAAGTGATTAAAACTGCATGAATATATAGACTGATATTTCAGCAATATTATTTTGTATAATGTACAATATTGTTGTGAACTGAAAAATCTGAAGTGATAACTGATTTGTATTACTAATTAAGTGTGATGATTAAAACTGACTGGATATTTAGATTTATATTATATATTTGTCCCTGATTTACGATTTCAACCTGGATAACACTAAATTTTGGGGACCCATAGATCTCTGTTGGGACCCCTAGATTTTCAAGCATGCGAGTCCCCGGAACCCATCACTTTTCACAGGTAAAATGAACACGGACAGGGTTGGGTAGGGTTACTTTAACTGGATTACTTTCAATGACTTTTGGATTACTCCAATACCAAATATGCTAATAAAAGACAAAAGAAACTAAATATGAATCAAAAAAATAAATTTTGTGCAGGGTCGGGGAGTAACGGAATACATGGAACGGCAAAAATGATGGATTAATTTCATTTTGTTTCTGTCGCATTTTATGTTAGTTTTGCCCGAGATCAAGCCAGGAGAGAAAGCTTACCATGTGTTGTGAGTCATCATTTTATTCATATTTCGTTTCTTTGTCTTTTATTAGCATATTTGGTATTGGAGTCATCCAAAAGTCATTGAAAGTAATCCAGTTAAAGTAACCCTACCCAACCCTGCATTTTATGTTGGTTTTGCCGGAGATCAAAGAGATCAAAGCCAGGAGAGAAAGCTTACCACGTGTTGTGAGTCATCATTTTATTCATATTTCGTTTCTTTGTCTTTTATTAGCATATTTGGTATTGGAGTCATCCAAAAGTCATTGAAAGTAATCCAGTTAAAGTAACCCTACCCAACCCTGCATTTTATGTTGGTTTTGCCGGAGATCAAAGAGATCAAAGCCAGGAGAGAAAGCTTACCACGTGTTGTGAGTCATTTTATTCATATTTCGTTTCTTTTGTCTTTTATTAGCATATTTGGTATTGGAATCATCCAAAAGTAATTGAAAGTAATCCAGTCAAAGTAACCCTACCCAACCCTGCATTTTATGTTGGTTTTGCCGGAGATCAAAGAGATCAAAGCCAGGAGAGAAAGCTTACCACGTGTTGTGAGTCATCATTTTATTCATATTTCGTTTCTTTTGTCTTTTATTGGCATATTTGGTATTGGAGTAATCCAAAAGTCATTGAAAGTAATCCAGTTAAAGTAACCCTACCCAACCCTGCATTTTATGTTGGTTTTGCCGGAGATCAAAGAGATCAAAGCCAGGAGAGAAAGCTTACCACGTGTTGTGAGTCATTTTATTCATATTTCGTTTCTTTTGTCTTTTATTAGCATATTTGGTATTGGAGTATTCCAAAAGTCATTGAAAGTAATCAAGTTAAAGTAACCCTACCCAACCCTGGAAACACGGACTAAAAATTTTGTATATCGAGACATTTTTAGAGGTACTCCTGTAATGGATTATTCGGGGTTTTCAACATTTCTCGGGTCACATGAGTTTGAGAAAAAAACCCCAGAAAAAACGAATGCAGTTTAAAACATCCCTGACAATCGTTTTTGACAAATGTTGGCGTCAACCATCGGACGAGAAAACGAAAGCCTCCTCCACCCCCCCCCCGATGTTATTTGGGTTGTTGATGACATTTTTGTAGGTCAGGCCATTGGCGCTTTCTGGGAACAAAATAGTTTGATTTCCCAAACAGCGCTTACATTGTTATGCTTCTTTCTTCTATTGATTGGCATGCAGTCCGACTTGCCGATGACCTTTAAATTCATTCTGGTGTGTTGATGCCGTGTGTTCTCTTTTTTTTTTTTGCACCGGCTCATTTTATCATATTTTTTCTGCTGTTCTTCTCATTGATTATCCGTCAGAAGTCATAAAAGTCCATTTTGCTTCGGCCAAGTTGGTAAAGACTGAGAGAGAAACTGAATGTTTTGGAACATCTCATCTCATCAGCTGCACCGCTTATCCTCAGTAGGGTCGCGGGGGTGCTGGAGCCCATCCCAGCTATCATCAAGCAGCGGGCAGGGGACACCCTGAACGGGTTGCCAGCCAATCGCAGGGCACACAGGGGACAGACAACTCGCTCGCTCACACCTAGGGACAATTTGGACCGGCCAATTCACCTGAAATGCATGTTTTTGGAATGTGGGAGGAAGCCACGCAAGCACGGGGAGAACATACAAACTCCGCACAGGAAGTCTGGAGCTGGATTTGAATCCACGCAGGAGGTTCCCAAGACATGAACTGTGCCGCACACGCGCTAACCACTGCGCCGCCATGCTGCCTTTTTCAAACATCTCATCTCATCAGCTGCACCGCTTATCCTCAGTAGGGTCGCGGGGGTGCTGGAGCCCATCCCAGCTATCTTCGGGCAGCGGGCAGGGGACACCCTGAACGGGTTGCCAGCCAATCGCAGGGCAGACAGGGGACAGACAACTCGCTCGCTCACACCTAGGGACAATTTGGACCAGCCAATTAACCTGACATACATGTTTTGGGAGTGAGAACATACAAACTTCGCACAGGAAGTCCGGTAGCTGGATTTGAACCCACACATGAGGTTCCCAAGACCTTAGAACTGTGCCACACACGGGCTAACCACTGCACCGCCGTGCTGCCTAATTTGTTCCACTTTCACTGGTTTATATCAGGCTGAAATCAAAATCAAATATGCTTTTAAAGGGACAGCGTGTATAATTCGACCATCAAATGTCCATGTGTTGTGAAGTGCACATGTGTCAAACTAATGGCCTACGGGCAAATTGTGGTCCACCATGTCATTTGATATGGCCTGCAAGACAATACATATGTAGGTACGAATATATATATATATATATATATATATATATATATATATATATATATATATATAGGAATAAAAACAGACAAGGATATTCAATTGTAACCTTAAATCACTTATACAGTATTTATTTTTTTGCTGTAAATAAAAATATCTTGTCAAATGAAACAACTTAGAACTTAACTTAAACAACTTAACATTAAAATAACATTCAAATTTCCTTTGCTCTGATGTCAATGTACCGTCAATTCCGGACTATAGAGCGCACCTTATTATAAGCCGCACCCACCACATTTCGGGGGGAAAACAGATTTTGTACATCCACAAGCCGCACCCGTATATAAGCCGCATGCGCCCACATTAAACACGTAACACAATCTCAAAATTAACCCAAACCCGACTTTGAGTCCCGCGATTGTAACTGAATATAAAGTACACAGTCCAAAAACCACAGCCGTCAAAATGAATGGAAAATGATATTGATACTTAAGGTTTGATGCAGACCTGCAGAGTCCAGGTGCCCGTTGAAAGTAATCCAAGGAAAAAAGTGTATATTTCCAAAGGTAAGGGTGGGAAAATATATATATCCACTATTGTCGGCCGCATCCACAAACACGTCTCACCTTTACTCCACTTCCCGTCAGCCCGCGTTGGCCCTGCCCCTTCTCATTTGCTCGTACAAAACATATCAGAATAAGTTTCTAAAATAAATGCTGAAATATTAGTCCGTAAATTCCGGACTATAGAGCACACCTGATTATAGGCCGCATCCACCACATTTTAAGAGGACAACCGATTTTGTACTTACACTAGCCGCACCTGTTTATAAGCCGCATGCGCCCACATTAAAAAATGTAACACAAACACAAAATTAACCCAGACCCGACTTTAAGTCCCATGATTGAAACTAAGTGGCCTTCATTAAGGTACACAGTCCAAAAATCACAGCCGACAAAATGAACGGAAAATGATACCAGTACTTAAGGTTTGATGCAGACCTGCAGAGTCTGGGTCCCGTTGAATGTAATCCGAGGAAAAAAGTGTATATTTCCAAAGGTAAGGGTGGAAAAAATATATATCCACTATTGTCCGCCGCGTCCACAAACAGGTCTCTCTGTTCCTCACCTTTACCCCACTTCCCGTAACCCCGCGTTTGTTCCGCCCCTTCTTTTTCATTCGCCTGTGCAAAACATATCAGAATAAATGTCTAAAATAAATACAAATAAATACATTACAAAAATATACAGTTGCAAAAACATATTATACATGGTTACACATATTTACAAAGAAAGACGGTACACCGAGAGAGTTTTCAATGCTTTGATAATAATATTATAACGTTCATCCCAAACCGTGCCTGTGAAGGGTAGCAAAACGCTACTAGCAACACAGTAAACGGGTCTGTTAAAAAAACATACCATACTTGTAGAGAGCACTGTAAACCGTCCTCATCTTCTTCCTTATAACTGACGTCATCAAAGTTGTCTTCCTTTAGTATGGGAAAGAGACTTTGTCATATAGACGTCGTCCCGCGCTTCCTTTCTCAAAAACACGCTAGCATCACGCTCGCAAAGTAAAGTTTGCGCGCGATAGCTCTGTTTCCTTCTATATCGGACTGCCCGATTGCGTTTAGCTTGAGTGTTGCGTCATGTGCCTTTCTCTTTGCAATTTGCATGATGAAGAAATGTCTACGCTAATTTAATTTGTGCACAAGCTAAAAAGTTGCAGTCTAAATTTTACCTCTTGTACTCGAGCGCCGCTGTTGGCCGTTAGAAAAATGACATCAATTGGCCGCATCACTGAATAAGCCGCAGGGTTGAAAGTTTGGGAAAAAAGTAGTGGCTCATAGTCCGGAATTTACGGTATATATTAAAAAAAAACTTATCCCAAAAGATTTTGCTCTCCTTAATATATCTCCTGTCAAAAGTAGAAATATAAAAATGCTACACAATTCATTTTGTGAAAACGTCACAACATTCTGAGAACAGGGAGCCTGATGTGCTTACCTTTGGCGCAGACGGAGTAGGGCGAGAGATGGAAGGGAGTGCTTACACTTTTTGCATAGTTGCATGGTTGAGTTTGGGGTTATAACATGGTTTTACAGTTCAGTTTTGAGTTAGCTTGTATTGGGTTTAGGTTTAGGTTGAGGAAGATTTGATGGTTAAGTTGAGAGTTATAACATAATAATAATAATAATAATTTCCTTTGTATTGTCATTCTTTGTAACAATGTACACAGAACGAAATGTCGATACACCTGACCCGTTGTAGCGAGTCGATGCAGCCGCAGCCAGAGGGCGCCGCCATTATACCAATTAGGTATGTCTCGGTCGAGGCGCGAACCAGCGACCTCCCAGTCTCAAAGCGGGCACACTACCATCTAGGCTACTGAGCTGGTACATGGTTTTGAAGTCCAAGTTTGAGTTGGCTTTGCTTAGGTTTAGGTTCAGATTTAAGTTTAGGCTATCTATTTCGAGGTTAAGATTCGTGTTAAAACATAGTTTTACAGTTCAGGCTGGAGTAAGCTTCTGTTGGGGTTAGCTCAAGGGTCACGTTTAGGTAATCAGTTTTGATGGTTGTGTTAAGGGTTATAACATGGTTTTACAGTTCCGTTTTGAGTTAGCTTGTATTGGGTTTAGGTGAAGGTTTAGGTTGAAGCAGATTTCATGGTTGAGAGTTATAACATGGTTTTGCAGTTCAAGTTTGAGTTGGCTTTGGGTGGGTTTAGGTTCAGATTAAGGTTTCGGCTATCAATGTCAAAGGTTAAGTTTCGTGTTAAAACATAGTTTTACAGTTCAGGCTGGAGTAAGCTTCTGTTGGGGTTAGCTCAAGGGTTACGTTTAGGTAATCAGTTTTGATGGTTGTGTCAAGGGTTATAACATGGTTTTACGGTTCCGTTTCGAGTTAGCTTGTATTGGGTTTAGGTTAAAGTTTAGGTTGAAGCAGATTTAATGGTTGAGTTGAGAGTTATAACATGGTTTTGCAGTTCAAGTTTGAGTTGGCTTTGGGTGATTTAGGTTCAGATTTAGGTTTAGGCTATCAATTTCAGAGTTAAGTTTCGGGTTAAAACATAGTTTTACAGTTCAGGCTTAAGTTAGCTTCTGTTGGGGGTAGTTAAAGGGTTACGTTTAGGTAATCAGTTTAGATGGTTGAGTTTAGGGTTATATCATGGTTTTACGGTTCAGTTTTGAGTTAGCTTGTATTGGGTTAAGATTTAGTTTAAAGCAGATTTAATGGTTGGGACTTATAACGTGGTTTTGCAGTTCAAGTTTGAGTTGGCTTTGGTTGGGTTTAGGTTCAGATTTAAGTTTAGGCTATCAATGTAATGTCAAAGGTTAAGTTTTGGGTTAAAACAAAGTTTTACAGTTCTGGCAGGAGTAAGCTTCTGTTGGGGGTAGTTAAGGGTTACGTTTAGGTCATCAGTTTTGATGGTTGAGTTTAGGGTTATAACATGGTTTTACATTTCAGTTTTGAGGTAACTTGTATTGGGTTAAGGTTAAGGTTTAGGTTGAAGCAGATTTAATGGTTAAGTTGAGAGTTATAACATGGTTTTGCAGTTCAAGTTTGAGTTGGCTTTGGGTGGTTTAGGTTCAAATTTAGGTTTAGACTATCAATTTAAACGGTTAAGTTTCGGGTTAAAACATAGTTTTACAGTTCAGGCTTAAGTTAGCTTCTGTTGGGGGTAGCTAAGGGGTTACGTTTAGGTAATCGGTTTTGATGGTTGAGTTAAGGGTTATAACATGGTTTTACAGTGCGGTTTTGAGTTAGTTTGTATTGAGTTTAGTTAGTATTGGGTTTAGGTTAAGGTTTTTGTTGAGGAAGATTTGATTGTTGAGTTTAGAGCTATAACAATATAGCTTCTGTTGGGGGTAGTTAAGGGGTTACGTTTAGGTAATCGGTTTTAATGGTTAAGTTAAGGGTTATAGCAAGGTTTTACAGTGCAGTTTTGAGTT
Source organism: Urocampus carinirostris (assembly GCF_059441175.1). Lineage (NCBI taxonomy): Eukaryota > Metazoa > Chordata > Actinopteri > Syngnathiformes > Syngnathidae > Urocampus > Urocampus carinirostris. The sequence goes on from NC_142356.1 coordinate 3,780,781, forward strand.
AGCTTGTATTGGGTTTTGGTTAAGGTTTAGGTTGAGGAAGAATTGATTGTTGAGTTTAGAGCTATAACTATATAGCTTCTGTTGGGGGTAGTTAAGGGGTTACGTTTAGGTAATCGGTTTTGATGGTTAAGTGGAACTGCATAATGTCAATAGAATGTTTCAACTAGGGTAGAAAAAAAACGGAGGAGGAGGTTGAACAGGCGGGTGGCTAAAGCAGATAGACACGTTAGCAGAAAAGCTAAGTGCAGCGCAGAGGCCATTTGTTTTGATTTCTGCTGGAACGACGACAGTTTGCAGAGGTTTGTTGGCAGCCGGCCGAAGGACAGCTTGGCACGTCCTCTGCAGACGAGAACATTGAACCCGAGTAAACAAATCAGGGAAAATAAGAAGCTTAGTTGGCTGCCGTTTATTTATTTATTTTAAATCTAAGATTTTAAGTAGGGACGCTTGATTTGTCCAATATTGACTTTCAACTTCATTTTAAACTTAACTAGCAATGAGTTCCTTTTTAATTATTTGCTTGGGAAAATTCACATTGTCGTAGTCAGGAGCATGCCTACAAGTATAAAGCATTTAGCAACCATGCTAACTGTTAGCTTCATTTAGCCTGGGCTCATGTTAGATCACAGGTGTCAAACAGGCGGCCCGCGGGCCGGATCAGGGCCGCTAGGGGATTGAATCCAGCCCGCGAGACCACACTCGGAGAAGTGCAAGGGAAAAACAAGCTGCAACTTGATGTTGCCAAAGCCAGGTGCCTTTCAGTAAGACACCGTTTTCGCTCTCGCGCTCTCGCTCTTCCTTTGTTGCTCTTTGTCTCTTTCTCTCTCACTCTCTCTCCTCCTTTGTTGCTCTTTGTCTCTTTCTCTCTCTGTGTCTTATAACCTCTTTTGCTTTAACTTGCTTTTTTTCCTTTTCTCTCTTTTCTCTTCCTCTCTTTATATCCTTCGTGCTTTCTTTTCTCTTTTCTCTCCTTCTGTCTTTCTATTTCTCTTTGGATTTCTTTCCTCCTCTCCCTTTCTTTTTCCCCTCTCTCATGACTTTTCATCTTTTGTTTCTCACGCTCTCTCCCTCTCTCTTTTTCTTTCTTTGTCCCGCTCTCTCTCTCTCTCTCTCGCTCCCTCTTTCTATCGCTTTCTTTTCCACCCCTTTTCTCCCACTCTGTCTCCGTCTCTTTCATTCTCTGTGTCTCTCTTTTTCTTTTCCTTTGTTGCTTTTTGTCTCTTTCTCTCTCTGTGTCTTTTAACCTCTTTTGCTCTAACTTTCTTTTTTCCTTTTCTCTCTTTTCTCTTTCTCTCTTCATACCCTTTGCGCTTTCTTTTCTCTTTTCTCTCCTTCTGTCTTTCTATTTCTCTTTGGATTTCTTTCCTCCTCTCCCTTTCTTTTCCCCCCTTCACTCACGACTTTTCATCTTTTGTTTTTCACGCTCTCTCCCTCTCTCTCTTTTTCTTTCTTTATCCTGCTCTCTCTCTCTCTCTCCCTCTTTCTATCTTTCTTTTCCACTCCTTTTCTCCCACTCTGTCTCCGTCTTTCATTCTCTGTGTCTCTTTTCTCTTTCTCTCTTCATACCCTTTGCGCTTTCTTTTCTCTTTTCTCTCCTTCTGTCTTTCTATTGCTCTTTGGATTTCTTTCCTCCTCTCCCTTTCTTTTTCCCCTCTCTCACGACTTTTTATCTTTTGTTTCTCCCTCTCTTTTTTTCTTTTTTGTCCCGCCCTCTCTCCTTTTCCCTCCCTCTTTCTCTTATTTCTATCTCTCTTTTTCTTTCTCTTTAATGTACTAGTCCGGCCCCCGACAGAATGTTTGTTCTATCGCGTGGCCCCCGAGTTCAAATGAGTTTAACACCCTTGCGTTAGATAAAGCATATAGAATGGAATTGTCTTTATTGTCATTGATATCGACGTTGTGAAACACTGTTTATACAAATATGGACATGTCACAATGTAATCAATGAGAAGAAGTGCAGTAACGCAACTCAAGGTCTATATTTTCAGTTTCAAATAAAAGAAAAAAACAAATAAGTCACAATATATGTTTCTCTTAAGACTTTACTCTGAGTTCGAGCTGAGGAATACTTTGAATTAATGAGATCAGTTTATTATTCCCGAATTTTCTAATTATGCTATTTTTGTTTTAGTGCAATCCATACCTCAGAGACATATGTGTTTTTTTCTGTTAGCACGTACGCTACAATAAACTGAAATTAGCGTCAGAAAACTTGCGGAAAATGTGTCTTTTGCATTTTTGGACACCTATTTTTTCCTATTTTGCCTTTTGCACCTCATATTTCAGAAATAATCCAGAAAATATGTTTTTTCCGTTAGCATGTGCGCTAAATTTAACTGAAATTAGAAACTTCTTTAGCAGAAGTAAATTAGTGGAAAATGTGTCTTTTGCATTTTTTTTTACACTTATTTTTCCTATTTTGCCTTTTGCAATTTATAATCCAGAAAATATAATGGGTTTTCCGTTAGCATGTGCGCTGAATTTAAGTGAAATTAGCAACTTCTTTAGCACAGTAAATTAGTGAAAAATGTGTCTTCTGCATTTTTTTTACACCTATTTTTCCTATTTCGTCTTTTGCAATTCATAGTTTAGAAATAATCCAGAAAATATAATGGTTTTTCCGTTAGCTTGTGCGCTAAATTTAACTGAAATTAGAAACTTCTTTAGCATAGTAAATTAGTGGAAAATGTGTCTTCTGCATTTTTTTACACCTATTTTTCCTATTTCGTCTTTTGCAATTCATAGTTTAGAAATAATCCAGAAAATATAATGGTTTTTCCGTTAGTTTGTGCGCTAAATTTAACTGAAATTAGCAACTTCTTTAGCATAGTAAATTAGTGGAAAATGTGTCTTCTGCATTTTTTTACACCTATTTTTCCTATTTCGTCTTTTGCAATTCATAGTTTAGAAATAATCCAGAAAATATAATGGTTTTTCCGTTAGCTTGTGCGCTAAATTTAACTGAAATTAGCAACTTCTTTAGCATAGTAAATTAGTGGAAAATGTGTCTTTTGCATTTTTTTTAACACTTATTTTTCCTATTTTGCCTTTTGCACCTCATATTTCAGAAATAATCCACAAAACATGTTTTTTTTTCCGTTAGCACGTGCGCTAAATTTAACTGAAATTAGCAACTTCTTTAGCATAGTAAATTAGTGAAAAATGTGTCTTTTGCATTTTTTTTTTACACTTATTTTTCCTATTTTGCCTTTTGCAATTTATAATCCAGAAAATATAATGGTTTTTCCGTTAGTTTGTGCGCTAAATTTAACTGAAATTAGCAACTTCTTTAGCATAGTAAATTAGTGGAAAATGTGTCTTCTGCATTTTTTTACACCTATTTTTCCTATTTCGTCTTTTGCAATTCATAGTTTAGAAATAATCCAGAAAATATAATGGTTTTTCCGTTAGCTTGTGCGCTAAATTTAACTGAAATTAGCAACTTCTTTAGCATAGTAAATTAGTGGAAAATGTGTCTTTTGCATTTTTTTTAACACTTATTTTTCCTATTTTGCCTTTTGCACCTCATATTTCAGAAATAATCCACAAAACATGTTTTTTTTTCCGTTAGCACGTGCGCTAAATTTAACTGAAATTAGCAACTTCTTTAGCATAGTAAATTAGTGAAAAATGTGTCTTCTGCATTTTTTTACACCTATTTTTCCTATTACGTCTTTTGCATTTCATAGTTTAGAAATAATCCAGAAAATATAATGGTTTTTCCGTTAGCTTGTGCGCTAAATTTAACTGAAATTAGCAACTTCTTTAGCATAGTAAATTAGTGGAAAATGTGTCTTTTGCATTTTTTTACACCTATTTTTCCTATTTCGCCTTTTGCACCTCATATTTCAGAAATAATCCAGAAAATATAATGGTTTTTCCGTTACCATGTGCGCTACATTGAACTGAAATTAGTGTCTTCTTTGGGGTTCAAAACTAGCCCAAAAATTGTAAATCGGCCTAATTATGCATTTTAGTACCATTTTTATTTCAGAAAATAATCTGTGAGAAAAATGACAATTTTTCTGTTAGCATCTTGCTACTGAAATTAGCGTCTTCTTTTGCAGTGATCACTCGTAAAAAATATGACTTTTCACAGAATAATTCTGCCTAATTATGTATTTTATTCAATGTTTTTTTCTGTTTTCTGCATTGAACTGGAATTAGCGTCTTCTTTGGGGCTTAAAACTGGCAAATATGTTGTTTTTTTTTGACAAAACAAGTCAACCTAATTATGCATTTTAGTACAATTTATATTTCAAAAAATAATCCTGGGGGGAAAAAAATGGCAGTTTTTTTTTTTATTAGCATCTTGCTACTTAAATTAGGGCCTTTTTCGGAACAGATCACTCCTGAGAAATATAACTTGTAACAAAATAATTCTGCTTAATTATGTATTTTATGCTTCAAAAATAATCTGGAAAATTCAATTGTTTTTTTTCTGTTTGCATCTGTGCTACATTGACCTGAAATTAGTGTCTACTTTGGGGCTTAAAACGGGCAAATATGTTTTTTTTAAACAAAACATGTCGACCTAATTATGCATTTTAGTGCAATTTATATTTCAGAAAATAATCCGGGGAAAAAAAGACAATTTTACTGTTAGCATCTTGCTACTGAAATTAGCGCCCTATTCGGAACTGATCACGAGTGAAAAATAGGACTTTTAACATAGTAATTCTGCTTAATTATGTGTATTATGCTTCACAAATAATCTGGAAAAATCAGTTTTTTTCTGTTAGCATGTGTGCTACATTGTACTGATATTGGCATCTTCTTTGGTGTTGAAAACTATTGAATTTTTTTTTCTAATTAAGCATTTCTAGAACATTTTATACTTTAGCATTAATCCGGAAAAAACGACAATAAAAATTCAATAAAATGGCAGTCTTGATAACCCTAGATTTCACTTTCTAAGTTCCAAAAAGGAATTTATTCAATTTAGCTCCATTTTCCGCCCTCATCAAACGTTCATGCAATTCCAAGCATCAATTTAGATAAGCAATTCCTAGAAAATCTCAATATGAAATATTATTCTAATTTTCCTTCTATTGAGCTTTTCATAGTAAGCCTACACAGCTGCTAATCTGTACATCTGGGGTTTTGTTTTTTTGTTTTTTTTTTGTCTACTGGCAGTTCTCTATACCTGGCCACTCCTTTGCACATCTGTTCTCCTCTGCACTATCGTACTCCACTGTTATTGTTATTGTATAGCGACTTGTTTACCTGACTGCCCATTTTGCACATCTGGTTAGCTGCTCCTCTTGCACTCTTTGCACTTCTGTATAATACTATACATAGCTATCATTATTTAGTATATTATTAGTACTTCAATACTCAATACAACGCTTTATTTATATCTGTACATTCAAGGACACTGTGTGGGTCAGATGTATCGACATTTTGTTCTGTATACACGTGTACAAGAATGACAATAAAGTACCGTAAATTCCGGACAATAAGCCGCTACTTTTTTCCCTAACTTTCAACCTTGCGGCTTATTCAGTGATGCGGCCAATTTATGTCATTTTTCTAACGGCCGCTAGCGGCGCTCGAGTGTTGCTACCATTAAGTGCCCCGTCAAAGCTATATTATTATTATTAAAGCTTTGAAAACTCTCTCAGTGGACAGTCTTTCTTTGTAAATACGTGTAACCCATGTATGATATGTATTTGCAACTGTATATTTATGTAATGTGTTTATTTGTATTTATTTGAGACACTTATTCTGATATGTTTTACACGGGTGAACGAAAAAGGAGGGGCGGAACAAACGCGGGGTGCCCAGTTTAAGTGGGGACCGCTAAAGGTGAGGGACAGACGAGGAAAGAAGAGGGGGTAAAAAGTTGGTTAAAGAAAAAGGAGTTGCGTGAGTAAATGTGTTCATCTGATATATTTATCCCACCCTTATCTTTGGAAATATATACTTTTTTCCTTGGATTACTTTCAACGGGACCCGGACTCTGCAGGTCTGCATCAAACCTTAAGTACCGGTATCATTTCCGTTCATTTTGCCGGCTGTGATTTTTGGACTGTGGACTTTAATGAAGGACATTTAGTTTCAATCGCGGGACTTGAAGACGGGTTTGGGTTAATTTTGTGTTTGTTACATGTTTAAATATGGGCGCATGCGGCTTATATACAGGTGCGGCTTGTGTATGTACAAAATCGGTTTTCCTCTCAAAATGTGGTGGGTGCGGCTTATAATCAGGTGCGCTCTATAGTCCGGAATTTACGGTATATCTGAATCTGAATTCTACCATAAGGAGTGAAACCTTTTTGCTATTTTTTTTTCCCTGGGAATTTTCGTCCGGGCTGCTTTTTTTCCCGATCCCAAGCTGTTTTGATCCCTTGTCACTTTCCTCCCACGTTACAGCATCTTTCTCGGACCCCCCACTCTCGATTCTCCCTGTTCGTCTTCTATTGCCACCTCCTGTCTCCAAGGCCCCTCTAATTATGACTCCATCCTGCAAAGACAGGCCTGGGCGGAATCTATTTCTATCTTTTCGTAGACGTGTGACATAAGCGTGTACTTGTGAAAGTGGAAGGCCGTGCACAAGCGGGTACCCTATGCGCCAGTGTTGATTTTAGCTGTGAAAAGTGATGGGTCCCGGGGACCCTCATGCTCAAAAATCTAGGGGTCCCAACAGAGATCTATGGCTTTCCAAAATTTAGTGTTACCCTGGTTGAAATCGTAAATCGGCGACAAATATATCATATAAATCTATATATTCATTCCGTTTTAATCATCACAGTTCATTGGCAATACAACGCAGTTATCACTTCAGATTTTTCAGTTCACAATATTGTAAATTATACAAAATAATATTGCTGAAATATTAGTCCGTAAATTCCAGACTATAGAGCGCATCTGATTATAGGCCGCACCCACCACATTTTAAGAGGACAACCGATTTTGTACTTACACAAGCCACACCTGTATTTAAGCCGCATGCGCCCACATTAAAAAATGTAACACAAACACAAAATCAACCCAGACCCGACTTTAAGTCCCGTGATTGAAACTAAGTGTCCTTCATCAAGCTACACAGTCCAAAAATCACAGCCGCCAAAATGAACGGAAAATGATACCGGTACTTAAGGTTTGATGCAGACCTGCAGAGTCTGGGTCCCGTTGAATGTAATCCAAGGAAAAAAGTGTATATTTCCAAAGGTAAGGGTGGAAAAAATATATATCCACTATTGTCCGCCGCGTCCACAAACAGGTCTCTCTGTTCCTCACCTTTACCCCACTTACAGTCACCCCGCGTTTGTTCCGCCCCTTCTTTTTCATTCGCCTGTGCAAAACATATCAGAATAAATGTCTCAGATAAATACAAATAAATACATTACAAAAATATACAGTTGCAAATACATATTATACATGGTTACACATATTTACAATGAAAGACGGTACACCGAGAGAGTTTTCTAAGCTTTGAGTATAATAATATAACTTTCATCCCGAACGGTGCCTGTGACAGGACAGTTAATGGTAGCAACACGCTCGCAACACAGTAAACGGGTCTGTTAAAAAAACATACCGTACTTGTAAAAATCACGGTAAACCGTCCTCATCTTCCTCCTTAGAACTGAAGCCATCAAAGTCGTCTTCCTCAGTGTCGGAAAGAAACTTTGTCATATAGACGTCGTCCCACGCTCCCTTATTCCAAAACACGCTAGCAACACGCTCGCAACACAGTAAACGGGTCTGGTAAAAAAAACATACCGTACTTGTAAAAATCACGGTAAACCATCCTCATATTCCTCATGTGCTGCGTCATGTGCCTTTCTTTTTGCATTTTGCATGATGAGGGTATGTTTACGCTAATTTCATTTATGCACAAGCCAAGAAGTTGCAGTCTTCCTCGGCGCACATATTCTAAACCTTACCTTTTGTTCTCGAGCGCCGCTGGCGGCCGTTAGAAAAGTGACATAGATTGGCCGCATCACTGAATAAGCCGCAGGGTTGAACATTTGGGAAAAAGGTAGCGGCTTATAGTCCGGAATTTACGGTAGTGCCTTTTTCGGAACAGATCACTAGCTTTTGACTTTTGACAGAATAATTTTGCTTAATTATGTATTTTATGTTTCAAAAATAATAATAAGTCGACCTAACTATGCCTTTTCGTAAAATTTATATTTCAGAAAAATAATCCGTGGGAAAAATGACAGTTTTTCCGTTAGCATCTTGCTACTGAAATTAGCGCCTTATTCGAAACAGAGCACTAGTTAAAAATATGACTTTTGACAGAATAACTCTGATTAATTATGTATTTTATGCTTCACATATAATCAAGAAAAATTCAATAGTTTTTTTTTCTGTCAGCATGTGTGCTACATTGACCTGAAATTAGCCTCTTCTTTGACGCTTAAAACTAGCCAAAAAATGTAATTTTATAACTAAACAAGTCGACCTAATTATGCCTTTTAGTAAAATTTATATTTCAGAAAAATAATCCGTGGGAAAAATGACAGTTTTTCCGTTAGCATGTTTGCTACATCTAACTGAAATTAGCGTCTTCTTTGACACTGAAAACTAGTGAAATAATCCAAATAATATGATTACTTTTCTGTTAGCATTTGCGCTACATTGAACTGAAAATAGCGTCTTTATCGTTAGCATCTTGCTACTGAAATTAGCACCTTATTCAGAACAGATCAATAGCGAAAAATATGACTTTTTACAGAATAATTCTGCTTAATTATGTATTTTATGTTTCAAAATTAATAATAAGTCGACCTAACTATGCCTTTTAGTAAAATTTATATTTCAGAAAAATAATCCGTGGTAAAAATGACAGTTTTTCCGTTAGCATGTTTGCTACATCTAACTGAAATTAGCGTCTTCTTTGAGACTGAAAACTAGTGAAATAATCCAAATAATATGATTATTTTTCTGTTAGCATTTGCGCTACATTGAACTGAAAATAGCGTATTTTCCGTTAGCATCTTGCCACTGAAATTAGCGCCTTATTCAGAACAGATTAATAGCGAAAAATATGACTTTTGACAGAATAATTCTGCTTAATTATGTATTTTATGTTTCAAAATTAATAATAAGTCGACCTAACTATGCCTTTCGTAAAATTTATATTTCAGAAAAATAATCCGTGGTAAAAATGACAGTTTTTCCGTTAGCATATTTGCTACATCTAACTGAAATTAGCGTCTTCTTTGACACTGAAAACTAGTGAAATAATCCAAATAATATGATTATTTTTCCGTTAGCATTTGCGCTACATTGAACTGAAAATAGCGTCTTTATCGTTAGCATCTTGCTACTGAAATTAGCACCTTATTCAGAACAGATCAATAGCGAAAAATATGACTTTTTACAGAATAATTCTGCTTAATTATGTATTTTATGTTTCAAAATTAATAATAAGTCGACCTAACTATGCCTTTTGTAAAATTTATATTTCAGAAAAATAATCCGTGGGAAAAATGACAGTTTTTCCGTTAGCATGTTTGCTACATCTAACTGAAATTAGCGTCTTCTTTGACACTGAAAACTAGTGAAATAATCCAAATAATATGATTATTTTTCTGTTAGCATTTGCGCTACATTGAACTGAAAATAGCGTATTTTCCGTTAGCATCTTGCTACTGAAATTAGCACCTTATTCAGAACAGATCAATAGCGAAAAATATGACTTTTGACAGAATAATTCTGCTTAATTATGTATTTTATGTTTCAAAATTAATAATAAGTCGACCTAACTATGCCTTTTGTAAAATTTATATTTCAGAAAAATAATCCGTGGGAAAAATGACAGTTTTTCCGTTAGCATGTTTGCTACATCTAACTGAAATTAGCGTCTTCTTTGACACTGAAAACTAGTGAAATAATCCAAATAATATGATTATTTTTCTGTTAGCATTTGCGCTACATTGAACTGAAAATAGCGTATTTTCCGTTAGCATCTTGCCACTGAAATTAGCACCTTATTCAGAACAGATCAATAGCGAAAAATATGACTTTTTACAGAATAATTCTGCTTAATTACGTATTTTATGTTTCAAAATTAATAATAAGTCGACCTAACTATGCCTTTCGTAAAATTTATATTTCAGAAAAATAATCCGTGGGAAAAATGACAGTTTTTCCGTTAGCATGTTTGCTACATCTAACTGAAATTAGCGTCTTCTTTGAGACTGAAAACTAGTGAAATAATCCAAATAATATGATTATTTTTCTGTTAGCATTTGCGCTACATTGAACTGAAAATAGCGTATTTTCCGTTAGCATCTTGCTACTGAAATTAGCACCTTATTCAGAACAGATCAATAGCGAAAAATATGACTTTTTACAGAATAATTCTGCTTAATTATGTATTTTATGTTTCAAAATTAATAATAAGTCGACCTAACTATGCCTTTCGTAAAATTTATATTTCAGAAAAATAATCCGTGGGAAAAATGACAGTTTTTCCGTTAGCATGTTTGCTACATCTAACTGAAATTAGCGTCTTCTTTGACACTGAAAACTAGTGAAATAATCCAAATAATATGATTATTTTTCTGTTAGCATTTGCGCTACATTGAACTGAAATAATAATAATATAATAATTTCCTTGTATTGTCATTCTGTGTAACAATGTACACAGAACGAAATGTCGATTGCACCTGACCCGTTGTAGCGAGCCGATGCAGCCGCAGCCAACAGAGGGCGCCGCCGACCACTTTTTAAGTCTTAGGAATGACTCGGCCGGGGCGCGAACCACCGACCTCCCAGTCTCAAAGCGGGCGCCTTACCATCTAGGCTACTGAGCTGGTATAAAATAGCGTATTTTCCGTTAGCATCTTGCCACTGAAATTAGCGCCTTATTCAGAACAGCGCACTAGTTAAAAATACTAGTTTTGAAATATTAACTCTGATTAATCATGTATTTTTCGCTTCTTAAATAACCTGGAAAAATCAGTCATTTTTTACAGTAACAGTATCGCTCGTCTTCCGTCACTTCGTCCCGATATCTTCTGTAAACGCCTTATTCGCCGGATAATACTACGCCGTAAAATCAGGGTGTGCGGCAGGAACCGCATCCTCCCCGGGAGAGCCTGATGGGATTCCTGTTAACAAGCAGAACGGGCCATAAATATAGATGAGCTGATGTAAGGGGAACCTGTTCACCGTTGTTTAAAAAACAGTCTCCACGCAATAAAAAGCCAATTGATGAACTTAACTCCAATGAACTTTGCTACGGAGGTCGCTAACGGTTTGCTAACTGTTCATCTTGGAAATCTCCAGTTTCCCGTTTTGCTTATTTCCAGTTTGCGCTCATCGATCGGGCCTTCTCGCTCTGCCGGTAAGGGAGTTTACATATTTATAGCAGCTGGCGAATAAAGTGCTACGTCGAGAGGAAACTTCTTGGCTAACGCTACGCGTTCAGGCTAACTTTATGTGACAAGGTCTGACTAAAATGATTTGGGGTTTCATGTACGGTCATGATGAAAGGGCGAAATGCGTTTTTGTTGGACCTGGCTGATCCGGCCACTGAAAGGTGAACTGCACTTGTGCGGTCGTGATCCATTACCTTTGAGACTCCTTGTGATCAGTGTTCCCTCTAAGCTGCGCGCGTGCGCAATTGCGCACTGCCCGCACATTCTCAGCGCACAAGAAAATCTAGCCAGCGCACAAAAATCAGGGCTCAAAATTACTAATTAAGAATAGACTTAAGTCAAAGTAAAGGTCAAAATACACGGGTTCCCCTGACGTCGTGTCCTAAATGCGGTATTTTGAAGTCGAGTCGAAGTAGAACGCAGTTGAGTAAAGTTAGTAGAGTTTGTCGAGAACCGGCTTCTTCGGCTCGGCTCACTAAAAAGAACCTTTCGAGTCCTAAACGGCTCTTCGGGTTGTTTTTGCTTCTTTCATCCCAACATGACCAAATATGATGTAAAATTACGCACAAAATGACTTAAAGGAAGGGGGGAATAGAACAAAAAGAAAAAAATACCAAAATGAAAAAGTAGTGAAATGCTGAGAAAAAAAGGAAGAGAAAAAAAAGAAGGAAACATTTAGAAAAAAAGCCAGAAAAAAGAAAAGAAAGAAATGTAGGAAAAAAGTAAATAGAGAACAAAAAGAAAAAAGTATCAGCTCGGAAAGAATAAACACAATGAGATTTTTTTTAAAGGAATTAAAAAAAAAGTAGAAAAAAAGAAGAAAAAGTTTGTGTTGCATTCAAATAATTTCTAATGATATCAAGTGAATCTTGTTGCCAACATTGTACTTCCACTAAAAAATGTGATTAAGTACAGTTCTGTATCTTGCAACCGACTCAATAAGCCCCCAAAAATGTGAATATGATGCGACAAAATATATCAGGAAATAAAAAGAAATGAATATCTTGTGAAATAATTGTAAGAACAAACGACGTTTGTAGGCAATCGTACATGAGTCAATTCATTCAAAAGAGAAAAATCATTTTGCATTGCCGGAAACTCAACAAAATGTAACGTGATGTCAAGATATGTTTGATAATGACTTAGTTGCCACACTTGGCAGCTCCTTTTTTTTTCCACTATTCATTATCTCCAGTTGACTATTGCTGAGAGCTTTTTATTAAGGGCAGCTGAAGCATGTGATTGTGGCCTTTAAATGAACTGCACTGTTTTGGCAGTGATCCATTATCCTCATTCCCAAATTGCTGCAAGCAGGGATTGGTAGAAGGCACTGTAGTTGGAGGTCACGCTGAGCAGGTGGTGGCAGAACAAATGCGTAATGCCTCTATTTTACTGCCTTCCACCTATAATGAACAGCACCAGTGTGGTCTCAATCCATTACACCCAGTCAACCAATGTTGAGAGCAGGGGCTGTCAAAGTGCCATTTTTTTGCCGGTTCGGGCCATTGATGTGTATCATCGTGGCCCAGATAAAAAAAACTGGACTGATTGCTCCTATATTTACTGTCTTTCTACCTACAATGAACAGCACCAGTGCGACTGCGTTCCATTATTGCCGGTTAACTAATGCTTTGAGCAGGGGCATGCAGAGATACCTATTTTAAATTTAGGGCAGCTGAAGCATGTGATTGTGGCCTTTAAATAAATAAATGTTTTGGCAGTGATCCATTATCCTCATTCCCAAATTGCTGCAAGCAGGGATTGGTAAAAGGCACTGTAGTTGGGGGTCACACTGAGAAGGTGCTGGCAGAACAATTTTGTGTCATGCGTAATGGCTCTATTTTACTGCATTTCACCTATCACCTATAATGAACAGCACCAGTGTGGCTGCAATCCATTACACTCAGTCAACTATTGTCGAGAGCAGGGGCTGTCATAGTGAAATTCTTTTGTCGGTTCGGGCCGTTGAAGTGTACCGTTGTGGCCCAGATAAAAAAAAAACTGGACTGATAGCTCCTTTTTTTACTGTCTTTCTACCTACAATGAACAGCACCAGTGCGTTCTATTATCGCCGGTCAACTAATGCTGTGAGCAGGGGCATGCAGAGATACCTATTTTAAATTTAGGGCAGCTGAAGCATGTGATTGTGGCCTTTAAATAAACTGCACTGTTTTGGCAGTGATCCATTATTCCCATTCCCAAATTGCTGCAAGCAGGGATTGGTAAAAGGCACTGTAGTTGGGGGTCACACTGAGAAGGTGCTGGCAGAACAATTTTGCGTCATGCGTAATGGCTCTATTTTACTGCCTTCCACCTATATTGAACAGCACCAGTGTGGCTGCAATCCATTACACCCTGTCAACTATTGTTGAGAGCAGGGGCTGTCAAAATGAATTTTTTTTGCCGGTTTGGGCCGTTGAAGTGTACCATTGCGGCCCAGATTAAAAAAACTGGACTGGTAGCTCACAGAGAGAAAGGCAGAAAAAGGAGAGGAAGCGAAAAAGAGAGAACGATATGACAAAAGAGATAAATGAATAGAGAACAAAAGAAAGAGAGAGAAATGAGAAACAAGAATGACTGAAGAGAAGATGGAGAGCACGAGAGAGACAGAAAAAGTATGAAAGACAGTGAGAAAAAAGAAGGAGCAAAAGAGATAAAGAAAAAAGAGAAGAAGAAAAATGACAGGAAGGAGGTGAAAAAAAAAGAAATAGAGAAATCTAAAGAGAGAATGAGAGAGAAATTGTGGCAAGGAGAAGGAGAGATAGAGAGATTAACAGCTCAGTTGTGTTGCCAGTGGTTTCTGGCTTAGGCGGCATCAAGTGGACATATTTAAAACTGCAGCTCATTTTCCTTGAGCGTTTCTATGGCCGTTGTCTCGTGGGCCGGACCCGGCCCGCAGACCACATGATTAACACCTGTGCACTACCACCTGCCTTAAACAAAAGTAATGAGTGAACCTTCCCAGAAAATCTCAGGAGCTCTTCTCAGAACCCGTCCGCGGGCTACCCAAATGTTCCGAGGGGGCTACCCGGTGCCCACGGGCCCCACATTGCTGACCCTTTTTTTTAGTCGGCGACTTTGTTGGAGACCATCCTAATAACACGCCTATCATCTTGGCTCAGTGTCGTGAAAACACTTTGGTGGTATCTCCTGCGCGGCCGGAGGGCTTTCCCATTTGGTTTTTCGACCTCCCTCGTAACCTTCCTCCCGGGGGAGCCCCCCCTCGACGTCCAATCAGATCGCGCTCCTATTTGCGGCGCCGCCCCTCGGGCGGCACGAGCATCCAATCGGACGAGAAATGACAGGCGCCAAAGAAAGCTCTCATACGCTTTCAATAGTTCGCTACAAATGGGGTGTATGGAAGCCCGAGAGGTCCAAAACTGATAAAGAATACAAAAAACAGGGAATTATGTATTTCTATCTTTTAGATTCGTGGGTTCAAATCCAGCTCCTGACTTCCTGTGCGGAGTTTGTATGTTCTCCCGGTGCTTGTGTGGGTTTCCTCCGGGCACTCCGGTTTCCTCCCACTTTCCAAAGACATGCATTTCAGGTGGATTGGCCGGTCCAAATTGTCCCTAGGTGTGAATGAGCGAGCGAGTTGTCTGTCCCTTTGTGCCCTGCGATTGGCTGGCAACCAGTTCAGGGTGTCCCCTGCCCACTGCCCGGAGATGGCTGGGATGGGCTCCAGCCCCCCCGCGACTCTAATATGGATAAGGATGAGATGAGATGAGATTTTCATTGCGATTTAAAATGACCCCCCAAAACATTTTTTTTCATGCTTAGTTCCTTCTTTATTTTTTTAGTATTATGTTAGCATACGGCCCGAGGGCCGAATCAGGCCCGCCGGCGACATTAATCGGGTTCGAGAGGCATCACTGAGAAGCGCAAGAGGAAAAAAGGGCTGCAATTTTAAATATGACCACAGGGTGTCACCAAAGTCGGGCGCCACTCTCAAAACAACTGTTGGTGGATTATTTTTTTCTCTTTTTATTTCGCTCTCTTGCATGTTCACTCTTTTTTTGCTCTTTCTATCTTTCTCCTTCCCTCTCTTTTTCTCTTTCCTTTTTTCTCTTTCTCTTTCTTTCTTTTTACATTTGTCTGTCTTTCTCCATTTCACTTTTATCTCTTTATTTCTCCCTCTCTTACTCCTTCCCTCTCTCTTTCCTTATCTCTCTTGCTCCCTCCCTTTTTTCTGTTCCTTTTTTCTTTCTCTCACTCTTGTTATCTCTAACTCTTCTTTTTTTCTTTATCCCTTTCACCTTGTCTCTCCTTTTCTTTTAACTCTTTGCCTCTCTCCCACTGTCTCCTTTTTGTTTTTTTTCTCGCAAAAGCGCGAAGGGTATGAAGAGAGAAAGAGAAAAGGAAAAAAGGAAGTTAGAGCAACAGAGATCAAAAGACACATAGAGAGAAAGAGACAGAGACAGAGTGGGAGAAAAGGAGTGGAAAAGAGAGAGAAACAAATGAAAGGGAGAGAGAAATAAAGAGAGCAAAATATAGAAAGGGAGAAAGGGGAGAAAGAAGGACACAAAAAAGGAGAGTAAGATATATATATGTATAAAGGGAGAGAGGGAGACAATGGGAGAGAAAGCAAATAAAAGATTGGGAAAAGAGAAGGAGAAAGAGACAGGGAAAATGATAGGGAAAATGTGTGTGTGTTGTGTGTGTGTGTGTGTGTGTGTGTGTGAGAGAGAGAGGTACAGAGAGAGAGAGATACAGAGAGACAACAAGAGATACATACATTGATAGATAGAGAGAGAGAGACAACAAGAGATACATACATAGATAGAGAGAGAGAGAGACAACAAGAGATACATACATAGATAGAGAGAGAGAGAGAGAGAGAGACAACAAGAGATACATACATACATAGATAGAGAGAGAGAGAGAGACAACAAGAGATACATACATAGAGAGAGAGAGAGAGAGAGAGACAACAAGAGATACATACATAGATAGAGAGAGAGAGAGAGAGACAACAAGAGATACATACATAGATATAGAGAGAGAGAGAGAGACAACAAGAGATACATACATAGAGAGAGACAACAAGAGATACATAGATAGATAGAGAGAGAGAGAGAGACAACAAGAGATACATAGAAAGATAGAGAGAGAGAGAGAGAGAGAGACAACAAGAGATACATAGATAGATAGAGAGAGAGAGAGAGACAACAAGAGATACATAGAAAGATAGAGAGAGAGAGAGAGAGAGAGACAACAAGAGATACATAGATAGATAGAGAGAGAGAGAGACAACAAGAGATACATACATAGATAGAGAGAGAGAGAGACAACAAGAGATACATACATAGATAGAGAGAGAGAGAGAGAGAGAGACAACAAGAGATACATAGATAGATAGAGAGAGAGAGAGAGAGAGAGAGAGAGAGACAACAAGAGATACATAGAGAGAGAGAGAGAGAGAGAGAGAGAGAGAGAACAAGAGATACATAGATAGAGAGAGAGAGAGACAACAAGAGATACATAGATAG
>NC_142356.1:4785114-4907614 GCF_059441175.1 Urocampus carinirostris
TTGATACAGGAAACAGGGAATGGAATCAGGCAGGTTACTGGTAGCCGGGACTGGAGACCGAAGCTTGGATCGGGGATTGATACAGGAAACAAAGGGACGGAATCGGGCAGGTTATGGGTAGCCGGAACAGTAGAACGGAGCGTGGATCTGGGATCGATACAGTAAACAGTGGATGGAATCAGGCAGTAGCCGGAACAGGAAAACGGAGCGTGGATCGGGGATTGGGGATTCATACAGGATACAGGGGACTGAATTAGGCAGAATACGGGTAGCCGGAACAGTAGAACGGAGCGTGGATCGGGGATCGATACAGGAAAGAGAGGACAAAATCAGGTAGGATACGGGTAGCCGAGACAGGAGAATGGATTGGGGATTGATACAGGAATCAAGGGACAGAATCAGGCAGGTTACTGGTAGCCGGGACAGGGGAACGGAGCATGATCGTGGATCGATGCAAGAAACAGGGGACGGAATCAGGCAGGTTACTTGTAGCCGGGACAGGAGAACGGAGCATGGATCGGGGATTGGGAATTGATACAGGAAACATGGGACAGAATTAGGCAGGATACGAGTAGCCGGAACAGTAGAACAGAGCTTGGATCGGGGATCAATACAGGAAACCGGTCGGGATAAAAACGGGAACCAGACTCAAAAGTGCTTGACTTGCATGCGCTGAGGTTTGCTGGCGGACTGACCAGGAGTGAATGAGAATGACATGCTTAAATAGGAGTAGGGCTAATTGGGGAACGAGTGGCCGCTGGGGCTGAAAAAATGAGCGCAGAATTGACAAATTGTGACAGCATATTAGGTTTTTTGAGCAAAGGAGACCAATTTGTGGCCAATGTAATGGAATCTCCAATAAAATGTTTGTATTTTCTGGATTATACATAGCATTGGAGTATAATGCGCATTTGTTGTTTTTTATGTACATTCAATCCATGTCAGATTAATTGAAGGTAGAGTATTGCCTTTTAGGCACAGAGGATCGAACTATTGTAAGGCAATATATGGTCAATGTAGTAGAATATCCCTATAAAATGTTGTATTTTCTGGTTTAAAGGGCAAGGTGGCCAAAGGAATACTGCGATCATCCAGTGAAATTATTATGTTTTGTGCAAATTTATTTTATAATGCGGTCTAAATTACTGGTGGGCCCTATATTATTATTTGAAAGACAGAGGCTGCGGGCCAGTAAAAATTAGATCACGGGTTACAACTGGCCCTGGAGCCGGGCTTTGTACATGCCTTTTGTAAAATAAACCTACAGTTCAGCCTGGTCTACTTTTATTATTAATGAATTTACATTTTAAATGACCTATTTGTTCTTGATGCTGTAGTGTATCAAATAAAATGTGACTTATACTCCAGTGTGAGTTATATATGTGTTGTTCTTCTTCATTATAGATTTTACGGCTGCTGCGAATTCTAGCCCGGAAAATAAATAAAGCAAAAAAGAAAACGTTTATTGATGTCAGGACCAGAACGGAGACAGGACCCACTTCCGTTATGTTTCTCTCAGTTTTATTGGAAGAGGAAGGTTTGTACCCATGATTCGGTGATTACTGGACGCGGAGAGTAGGTCGCTCTGAACGCGGAGGTGGGACTTTTGTGGCGAGCGATGGCGGTGTCTGGAACGGAAAAAAACGGGTCAGTACCCGGGACAGGAGAGTAAACAACGTGGTCAGGATCAAAAAATGGGTCGAAGCCGGGGAAAAGACGGGAGCAAAAACAGGTGGAAGTCAGGGTCCAAAAGAGCTTGCCAAGAGTAAACGGAGGTTCGCAGACGGACTGACAACAGGTGACAGATAGGCTTGGGTTTAAATGGTGATAGGGAGCCAATCAAAGTCCGGGGGCCGTTGGCGCCAAAGAAGCGGGCACAGATGGAAGGCTTATCTGTTCTTGTCAAGAGCAGACTATAGACCGGACCCACTTGCGTTAAGTTTCTCTCAGTTTTATTAGAAGAAAGGAAAGGTTTGCACCCATGATCCGGTGATCACTGGACGCAGGAAGCAGTTCGCTCTGAACGCAGAAGTAGGACGTCCATGGCGAGCGATGGCGGTGTCTGGAACGGAAAAAAACGGGTCAGTAGCCGGGACAGGAGAGAAAAAAAAACGTGGTCAGGATCAAAAAGCGGGTCAAGGCTGGGGAACAGACGGGAGCAAAAACAGGTGGGAGTCAGGGTCGAAAAGAGCTTGCCAAGAGTAAACCGAGGTTCACAGACGGACTGACAACAGGTGACAGATGGACAAGGAGTGGGCACAGGTGCATAACATCGTTATTTATCACAACTGATGCAAGATTTTCATGAAATTTAGAATTTGGATGCATTCATACAATTCCTCCAACCAAAACCGATGACAACAGGAGTTCCAGAGAGTGCCAGGAGTCCAGCAGGGCGAGAGGAACGAAGCTTCTATTTTCAAAGCGCATCATTTTTAGTTGCCATGGTGAAACGGTCTTGCAGATTGTATCATGTTTCCATCCCTTTTGTTGCTTCGGGTTGCTTGTAAACGCGTTCAAGTTGAATGGCCAAAAAGAACAGCAGGCGCTCCACGGAATTTGGCCGTCCACTCGCCTTTTAGAAACAAATTTGGAATTTGCATTGGATTTCTTCCTTCAGGAGACAGAAAAGTGAAATGGATACCTAAAACTGCCAAAATATTTGAGCCCTTCACCTTTAAAATAAAAAGCAATTGATTTTTTACTCATTGATGCTGGAAATAAATAAAAATATGACAGGATAGTCTCGTTTCTCCTCGGTTCTGTCAAAAGCAAAACATTCAAGTCAGGTAATATTTACATGTATAGCCCAGTTATGTCCAAAGTCTGGCCCTGGCCCGTGATGAGCGATGTCGGGAACGGAAAAACGGGTCAGTATCCGGGACAGGAGAGCAAAAAAAAATACAAAAAAAAACACCTTCACAAATTATGTGTTAAATTTAAAGGCTTGTTTTTTATTACTTGAATTATAAAGAGGGCAGCACGGCGACACAGTGGTTAGCGGCACAGTTCTGAGGTCATGAGATCGAACCTCCTGTGTGGAGTTTGCATGTACTCCCTGTGCCTGCATGGGTTTCCTCCAGGCAAATTCCCAAAAACATGCATGTGAGGTTAATTGGCCGGTCCAAATTGTCCCTAGGTGTGAATGAGCAAGTGAGTTGTCTGTCCCTGTGTGCCCTGGCGACAGGCTGTAAGCCATTTCAGGGTGTGTCCTGCCCACTGCCCGAAGACAGCTGGGATGGGCTCCATCGCCCCCGCGACCCTACTGAGGATAAGCAATGCAGATAATGGATGGATGGAATTATAAAGAAATATAAACTTTATGAGACATATTTCAGCTAACACACTTAAATCTTAAAGGGGCAATGTGTAATATTTGAACACAAAAAGTTACTGTATTGTGAAATGCGACCAAGAAGGAGCGTTAAAACCAAAATGAGGAATACAAACTACGGAGACTCAAAGTGACCAAAGGGCACCATTTTTCATCTCTTTTCTTGGGCCAGCTTTTCACAGCACAACACATTTCTTCGCCGATTTCGTAACAATAACAGTAGCCGTGAAGTTCCATTTGTGGCAAATTCATTCGCTCTTATGTGAATCTCCGAGGTTTTGCTTCCCTGAGGAGAAAAAGGCCCCGTTTGAGTGTTTCACTCTCATCAAAGGGGCCCCCTTTTCCTCATGCAATATTAACATGTGCTAAATAAGCGGCAACAATGTTTACTTGGACAACCAATCGCTACGTAGAGCCTTTCTTTTCAAAGCTTAGAACCAACCTAGGGGAAGCTAGCATAGCACGGGCTCACTGATTTACAACATGCTAATTTAAGCACTCTGCATGGCGTCTCTTTGATGATCGCGCCATTTTTGTAAGATGTTTGATTTAAATCAGTGCTATAAAACCAATGTGCTGGAGGGATGGGGTTTTTATAGTATTGCAAATCTGCCGAACACATGGAAAATCCAATTATTTTGATGTGTGTCTTTGTTTTTGTTTAGAATTAGAATGAGCTTCACACAGCTTCAGTACATGTGTTTTGGAAAATAAGCGCTGGAGAGTAGTATTTTATACTTAGACAGTAATAACTATAGTAATAATAGAGTGTCATGAG
The DNA here is from genome assembly GCF_059441175.1 of Urocampus carinirostris. Classification (NCBI taxonomy): domain Eukaryota; kingdom Metazoa; phylum Chordata; class Actinopteri; order Syngnathiformes; family Syngnathidae; genus Urocampus; species Urocampus carinirostris. Next base: position 4,789,227 of record NC_142356.1, read on the forward strand.
TACCAAATTTGATACAAAAATGTCACTGAAAATGATGACGACTGTGTTCATTGTGTGAAAATATTGTCAGGATCAGAACAGAGACAGGACCCACTTGCGTTGCGTTTCTCACAAGTTGTATTGGAAGAAAGAGATAGATAGATAGATAGATAGATAGATAGATAGATAGATAGATAGATAGATAGATAGATAGATAGATAGATAGAGGGAGGTAGAGAGAGAGAGAGAGAGAGAGAGAGAGAGAGAGAAAGACAACAAGAGATAGATAGATAGATAGACAGATAGAGAGAGAGGGAGAGAGAAAGAGAGAGAGAGATTGTTTTGACCATGATCCATTATTCCCAATCGCCTATGCAGATTTGTGTCATGCGTAGCTGCTCTTGTTTTCAGTTGAAGCTATAAAAGCATTGTTATGTCTGGAGTTCTCTGAGTTTTTTGGGATGACGCAATAAAGAGCTCCCCCTAATGGCAAGCCTCCGTGTACTTGTTTGAATCACGTAAGAGAAGACAATCGATTATCGAACCTGCATTTTCTCCAACAATTTCTCCCTAAAAAAATTGAGAGCATCCATATGAGTGTGATCTGTTATCGTGGATTGACTATTGCTGCAATAGGCGGAGTACTATTTAGTGTATTGTAGCACTTGGCTGGGGGCCGGGTCCCCATTAACCACACCTAGCTGTGCGGCCGCGATCCATTATTCCTAAACGTATATTGCCTCAAGCGAGACCAGGAGAAGGTTTTTTTTTGGAAGGTAGGTTGGAAGCGAAATGCAAGCTGTGATCCATTATCCCTAGTTGCATATTCCTGACAGCAGGGGCAGCCAGATCATTGTTTAAATGTAAATGATTACTTTCTCCGATCAATTTTTGCTGAGAGTATGGAGTAGAGAAAGCAAATTTGTGACAAGTGTGATGGCTCATTCTATCGTTTTTTTCTGCCTAAAACGAACAGCACCCATGGGGCCAAGATCCGTTATCTCTAGTACATGTTGAAAAAAGGGGGATTTTTTACCTGGAATTCGAGGGGGATAAAAACACATTACCCAATTATAATCGGTTTCTTCCCCCCTCCATACAATTTTACCTTGCAATCTCTACTAGTGATTTTTTTTTTTCTGCTTTAAATCAGAAAATCAAAAGGTTTTTCAGGTGAAGTGGACTGTCGTCAGCAAATCAAATATCTTCCAAATTAGGCCCATTAATCACACGGTGCTTCCATTTACAGTGGAATCTTGCTAGTTTGCGGTCCCACTTTTGCGGGTTAAGAGCTTCGCGGGTCTAAAAAAATATACCTTATCTTCTCAATGAAAGCATTTATTGACTTGACGCCACTGAGCGCGAGCTTATGTCAACTGAGGACACATTGTGGACACTCTTATTGTGAAGGGGAGGGGGAGGCCCTGACACAATGCTTAGTCAAGTCAAGTCAAGTCAAGTCAAATTTATTTATATAGCCCTTAATCACAAAAATGTCTCAAAGGACTGCACAGGATTACAGTTACAAAATTACACAATTACCTGATCTTAAACCAGCATGCGGGCAAGGAAAAACTCAAAAACCTCAGTGTGAGGTGAAAAGAGAAACCTTGAGAAAGGACCTCACATGTGGTAATCCCCCTTCCAGGATTGACCAGGGTGAATTACAATTAGCATTACTGTACACATAATAGTAAACATTAGGTAAGATGTTGAAAATGTCCGGAAAGTGCATGACATCAACGACGCCCCCAGCCTGCAAACCAGTCCAGAAAGTCTATGACGGCCACGACGCTGCCTCCCGTCTCTGCCAGCTGGTAAATGTAGGGGTTGACATGCTGCAGGTCAGACGCCGGTCCGCTGACCCATCCCAAATCATCCTTCTCCTTCGTATCAGCCAGGCAGGCGTCGGAAAAAGACAGGACAAAACAGAATATGAGGTGGGCATCAATCATATGCTTTGGAATAGTAGTGTGTCTTAAGCCTCGATTTAAAAACTTCCGTTGAGGTTGCAGATCTTATCTCCAGAGGCAGGGCGTTCCATAACACCGGGGCCCGGATGGAGAACGCTCTCGAGCCCGCAGACTTCTTGGCTCTCGGAGTCACAAGTAGACCGGCATTTTCCGAGCGCAGACTCCGTGCAGGAACATAGGGGGAAATCAAATCGGAGAGATAAGAGGGTGCAAGCCCATGCAAACATTTTTATGTTAATAAGAGAACCTTAAAGTCACATCTTAAGTGGACTGGGAGCCAGTGCAAGTTGGCCAATATAGGAGTAATATGCTCAAACTTTTTGGTCCTAGTCAAAAGTCTAGCTGCCGCATTCTGAACCAGCTGCAAACTTTTAATGCTAGACATCGGGAGACCAGAAAGCAATACATTACAGTAATCAAGCCGAGAAGTAATAAACGCATGAATTAAAATCTCTGCATCTGATTGGGACAGCATCGAACGAATCTTCGCAATATTACGGAGGTGGTAGAAAGCTATTCTAGTAATATTTTTCACGTGTAACTGAAACGACAGATTAGGATCAAATATAACACCTAGATTTTTGACCGAGTCACTATGGGTGATATTACATTTGTCTAGGTTCAGGGTAGTGTTTGAAAACAACTGACGACAGTGAGCTGGACCAATAATCAACATTTCAGTTTTTTCAGTCATGGTAAGTTACCGCATTTGCTCACCCCCCCCTCCTTTAACTCCTCCCACCTCACCCCCGTCTTATGTGGCGCTCAGTTTATCATTGAGGAACTCAGCGACGCGACGTATGTATATTCTCTTCCGTCACCTTTCATCTCAAGTTTGACTTTATTATACCAAAAGCGGGCAAGTGTTTGTACTACCTAAACACGGCTAATTGTGTGTGGTTTCGTGCATTTGTTGTAAAAGCCGTTCGATGCCGCTAGCTAAAGTATGTCGTTATTGTCAGAAGGTAGCTCTTTCACTTACATTAAAATGAACACAGACCATTTTTTTAACCGTTGTTTCCCAAAACGCTTCACAAACACTCATCAAATATCACAGTTTCACTGTTTTTATTTTCAATATGTAACCGGTAGTGTTAACAAGCAAAATAAACTGCGATGGCTGCATGTGGTTGAGAGTTATAACAATCATACTGATTGGTTCGCAGTCCTAATCCGTGGACATACAACATATTTTACCGTTTTTTTTTTTTTTTAATAACATGAATTTCACTCTCTTTCTCTCTACCCGTATTCTATATGGTGTACTGTATACAGGGGCGGTATACTGTATACCTGAATACATTTTTTTAAAGCATTTTTGAAGGGGTGCCGCTACTTCGCGGATTTTCAGTTTTCGTGGGTGGTCTTGGTCCCCATTAACCGCGAAAACCGAGGGATGACTGTAGTTCTTTTTTTTCCACAAATGTCTCTGAAGTGCATCAGCGTCGGAGAAGACGCAAGGAGAGACCGACGCCTTTCGTTTTAGAATGATAGAAAATGCTTGGTGGTGCAGAAGAAAAGCAATCAATTCTCATTATGGAAAATAGATCATGGCTCCTAATTAGAGCCACGGCTTTTTAGCACGGTACAAATGCAGAAGAGCGCAAGCTAAGGATGTGGGGGGCTGCCCGCTGCTGACTAATTATCCGACTAGAGGGGGGTAAAAGATGTTTTGCTGCAAGATCCTTCATTACAGATGAAGTGCGACACTTTGAGACAATCTTCATGAGCTGTTCACAAAACACGATTTTTTTTTCCCCGCTCAATAAAACGTTGCCAACCTGTTTCTAAAAATAGACCAACAGTGTTGGGGCATTTAAAAAGAAATACAGACTCATTTATTTAATTGTAAATTAACATGAGTATTCTAATCCCATTAGAGAAAATCATTGAATTGATAATTTAGTCATTGGGATTAATTAAATACTGTAATAATTTGATTCTATTGGCGTTCATTTTTAGAAAGCGACTCCGGGTGTTGGTAAAATAGTTTGGAATTTTTAGCAGATACAGACACTGCCCTACTTACGAACGAGATATAAGTTTCCACTTGGCCTTGAACCCTGGAACTTTCGAGTGTTGATTCACGCACCACTTAACATATGTACTTAGTAAGAGATTGGTTGGTTGGTTGGTTGGTTGGTTGGGTGGTTGGTTGGTTGGTTGGTTGGTTGGTTGGTTGGTCTGTTGTTTGGTCTGTTGGTTGGTCTGTTGGTTGGTCGGTTGGTCTGTTGGTTGGTCTGTTGGTTGGTCTGTTGGTTGGTCTTGCGGTTAGTCTGTTGCTTGGTCGGTTGGTTGGTTGGTTGGTTGGTTGGTTGGTTGGTTGGTTGGTTGGTTGGTTGGTTGGTTGGTTGGTTGGTTGGTTGGTTGGTTGGTTGGTCGGTTGGTTGGTCTGTTGTTTGGTCTGTTGGTTGGTCGGTTGGTTGGTCGGTTGGTCTGTTGGTTGGTCTGTTGGTTGGTCTTGCGGTTAGTCTGTTGCTTGGTCTTGCGGTTAGTCTGTTGCTTGGTTGGTTGGTTGGTTGGTTGGTTGGTTGGTTGGTTGGTTGGTGTGTTGGTTGGTGTGCTGGTTGGTTGGTTGGTTGGTTGTTTAGTCTGTTGGTTGGTCTGTTGGTTGGTCGGTTGGTCTGTTGTTTAGTCTGTTGCTTGGTTGGTTGGTTGGTCGGTTGGTTGGTTGGTCGGTTGGTTGGTCGGTTGGTTGGTCGGTTGGTTGGTCGGTCGGTTGGTCGGTCGGTCGGTTGGTCGGTTAGTTGGTTGGTTGGTTGGTTGGTTGGTTGGTTGGTTGGTTGGTTGGTTGGTTGGTTGGTTGGTTGGTTGGTTGGTTGGTTGGTTGGTTGGTGTGTATGTTGGTCATTTAGTTGGTCGGTCGGTCAGTCGGTCGGTCAGTCGGTCTGTTGGTTGGTCTGTTGGTTGGTCTGTTGGTTGGTTGGTTGGTTGGTTGGTTGGTGTGTTGGTTGGTGTGTTGGTTGGTGTGCTGGTTGGTTGGTTGGTTGGTTGTTTGGTCTGTTGGTTGGTCTGTTGGTTGGTCGGTTGGTCTGTTGTTTAGTCTGTTGCTTGGTTGGTTGGTTGGTCGGTTGGTTGGTTGGTTGGTCGGTTGGTTGGTCGGTTGGTTGGTCGGTTGGTTGGTCGGTCGGTTGGTCGGTCGGTCGGTTGGTCGGTTAGTTGGTTGGTTGGTTGGTTGGTTGGTTGGTTGGTTGGTTGGTTGGTGTGTATGTTGGTCATTTAGTTGGTCGGTTGGTCAGTCGGTCGGTCAGTCGGTCTGTTGGTTGGTCTGTTGGTTGGTCTGTTGGTTGGTTGGTCTGTTGGTTGGTCTGTTGGTTGGTTGGTCTGTTGGTTGGTCTTGCGTTTAGTCTGTTGCTTGGTCGGTTGGTCGGTTGGTTGGTTGGTTGGTTGGTTGGTTGGTTGGTTGGTTGGTTGGTTGGTTGGTTGGTGTGTTGGTTGGTGTGTTGGTTGGTCTGTTGGTTGGTCGGTTGGTTGGTTGGTTGGTTGGTTGGTTGGTTGGTTGGTTGGTTGGTTGGTTGGTTGGTGTGTTGGTTGGTGTGTTGGTTGGTGTGCTGGTTGGTTGGTTGGTTGGTTGTTTGGTCTGTTGGTTGGTCTGTTGGTTGGTCGGTTGGTCTGTTGTTTAGTCTGTTGCTTGGTTGGTTGGTTGGTAGGTTGGTTGGTTGGTTGGTCGGTTGGTTGGTCGGTTGGTTGGTCGGTTGGTTGGTCGGTCGGTTGGTCGGTCGGTCGGTTGGTCGGTTAGTTGGTTGGTTGGTTGGTTGGTTGGTTGGTTGGTTGGTTGGTTGGTTGGTTGGTTGGTGTGTATGTTGGTCATTTAGTTGGTCATTTAGTTGGTCGGTTGGTCAGTCGGTCGGTCAGTCGGTCTGTTGGTTGGTCTGTTGGTTGGTCTGTTGGTTGGTTGGTCTGTTGGTTGGTTGGTCTGTTGGTTGGTTGGTCTGTTGGTTGGTCTTGCGTTTAGTCTGTTGCTTGGTCGGTTGGTCGGTTGGTTGGTTGGTTGGTTGGTTGGTTGGTTGGTTGGTTGGTTGGTGTGTTGGTTGGTGTGTTGGTTGGTCTGTTGGTTGGTCGGTTGGTTGGTCGGTCGGTTGGTTGGTTGGTTGGTTGGTTGGTTGGTTGGTGTGTTGGTTGGTGTGTTGGTTGGTGTGCTGGTTGGTTGGTTGGTTGGTTGTTTGGTCTGTTGGTTGGTCTGTTGGTTGGTCGGTTGGTCTGTTGTTTAGTCTGTTGGTTGGTTGGTTGGTTGGTTGGTTGGTCGGTCGGTCGGTCGGTCGGTCGGTCGGTCGGTCGGTCGGTCGGTCGGTCGGTCGGTCGGTCGGTCGGTCGGTGTGTATGTTGGTCATTTAGTTGGTCGGTTGGTCAGTCGGTCGGTCAGTCGGTCTGTTGGTTGGTCTGTTGGTTGGTCTGTTGGTTGGTTGGTCTGTTGGTTGGTCTGTTGGTTGGTTGGTCTGTTGGTTGGTCTTGCGTTTAGTCTGTTGCTTGGTCGGTTGGTCGGTTGGTTGGTTGGTTGGTTGGTTGGTTGGTTGGTTGGTTGGTTGGTTGGTTGGTTGGTTGGTGTGTTGGTTGGTGTGTTGGTTGGTGTGTTGGTTGGTCTGTTGGTTGGTCGGTTGGTTGGTTGGTTGGTTGGTTGGTTGGTTGGTTGGTTGGTTGGTTGGTTGGTTGGTTGGTTGGTGTGTTGGTTGGTGTGTTGGTTGGTGTGCTGGTTGGTTGGTTGGTTGGTTGTTTGGTCTGTTGGTTGGTCTGTTGGTTGGTCGGTTGGTCTGTTGTTTAGTCTGTTGCTTGGTTGGTTGGTTGGTCGGTTGGTTGGTCGGTTGGTTGGTCGGTCGGTTGGTCGGTCGGTCGGTTGGTCGGTTAGTTGGTTGGTTGGTTGGTTGGTTGGTTGGTTGGTGTGTATGTTGGTCATTTAGTTGGTCGGTTGGTCAGTCGGTCGGTCAGTCGGTCTGTTGGTTGGTCTGTTGGTTGGTCTGTTGGTTGGTTGGTCTGTTGGTTGGTCTGTTGGTTGGTTGGTCTGTTGGTTGGTCTTGCGTTTAGTCTGTTGCTTGGTCGGTTGGTCGGTTGGTTGGTTGGTCGGTTGGTTGGTTGGTTGGTTGGTTGGTTGGTTGGTTGGTTGGTTGGTTGGTTGGTTGGTTGGTTGGTTGGTGTGTTGGTTGGTCTGTTGGTTGGTCGGTTGGTCTGTTGTTTAGTCTGTTGCTTGCTTGGTTGGTTGGTCGGTTGGTTGGTTGGTTGGTCGGTTGGTTGGTCGGTTGGTTGGTCGGTTGGTTGGTCGGTCGGTTGGTCGGTCGGTCGGTTGGTCGGTTAGTTGGTTGGTTGGTTGGTTGGTTGGTTGGTTGGTTGGTTGGTTGGTAGGTTGGTGTGTATGTTGGTCATTTAGTTGGTCGGTTGGTCAGTCGGTCGGTCAGTCGGTCTGTTGGTTGGTCTGTTGGTTGGTCTGTTGGTTGGTCTGTTGGTTGGTTGGTCTGTTGGTTGGTCTGTTGGTTGGTTGGTCTGTTGGTTGGTCTTGCGTTTAGTCTGTTGCTTGGTCGGTTGGTCGGTTGGTTGGTTGGTTGGTTGGTTGGTTGGTTGGTTGGTTGGTTGGTTGGTTGGTTGGTGTGTTGGTGTGTTGGTGTGTTGGTTGGTGTGTTGGTTGGTCTGTTGGTTGGTCGGTTGGTTGGTTGGTTGGTTGGTTGGTTGGTTGGTTGGTGTGTTGGTTGGTGTGTTGGTTGGTGTGCTGGTTGGTTGGTTGGTTTGTTGTTTGGTCTGTTGGTTGGTCTGTTGGTTGGTCGGTTGGTCTGTTGTTTAGTCTGTTGCTTGGTTGGTTGGTTGGTCGGTTGGTTGGTTGGTTGGTCGGTTGGTTGGTTGGTTGGTCGGTTGGTTGGTCGGTTGGTTGGTCGGTTGGTTGGTCGGTCGGTCGGTTGGTCGGTCGGTCGGTTGGTCGGTTAGTTGGTTGGTTGGTTGGTTGGTTGGTTGGTTGGTTGGTTGGTTGGTGTGTATGTTGGTCATTTAGTTGGTCGGTTGGTCAGTCGGTCGGTCAGTCGGTCTGTTGGTTGGTCTGTTGGTTGGTCTGTTGGTTGGTTGGTCTGTTGGTTGGTCTGTTGGTTGGTTGGTCTGTTGGTTGGTCTTGCGTTTAGTCTGTTGCTTGGTCGGTTGGTCGGTTGGTTGGTTGGTTGGTTGGTTGGTTGGTTGGTTGGTTGGTTGGTTGGTTGGTTGGTTGGTTGGTTGGTTGGTTGGTGTGTTGGTTGGTGTGTTGGTTGGTCTGTTGGTTGGTCGGTTGGTTGGTTGGTTGGTTGGTGTGTTGGTTGGTGTGTTGGTTGGTGTGCTGGTTGGTTGGTTGGTTGGTTGTTTGGTCTGTTGGTTGGTCTGTTGGTTGGTCGGTTGGTCTGTTGTTTAGTCTGTTGCTTGGTTGGTTGGTTGGTTGGTTGGTCGGTTGGTTGGTCGGTTGGTTGGTCGGTCGGTTGGTCGGTCGGTCGGTTGGTCGGTTAGTTGGTTGGTTGGTTGGTTGGTTGGTTGGTTGGTTGGTTGGTTGGTTGGTTGGTTGGTGTGTATGTTGGTCATTTAGTTGGTCGGTTGGTCAGTCGGTCGGTCAGTCGGTCTGTTGGTTGGTCTGTTGGTTGGTCTGTTGGTTGGTTGGTCTGTTGGTTGGTCTGTTGGTTGGTTGGTCTGTTGGTTGGTCTTGCGTTTAGTCTGTTGCTTGGTCGGTTGGTCGGTTGGTTGGTTGGTTGGTTGGTTGGTTGGTTGGTTGGTTGGTTGGTTGGTTGGTTGGTTGGTTGGTTGGTTGGTTGGTGTGTTGGTTGGTCTGTTGGTTGGTCGGTTGGTCGGTTGGTTGGTTGGTTGGTTGGTTGGTTGGTTGGTTGTTTGGTCTGTTGGTTGGTTGTTTGGTCTGTTGGTTGGTCTGTTGGTTGGTCGGTTGGTCTGTTGTTTAGTCTGTTGTTTGGTTGGTTGGTTGGTTGGTCGGTTGGTCGGTTGGTTGGTTGGTCGGTTGGTTGGTCGGTTGGTCGGTCGGTCGGTCGGTTGGTCGGTTAGTTGGTTGGTTGGTTGGTTGGTTGGTTGGTTGGTTGGTTGGTTGGTTGGTTGGTTGGTTGGTTGGTGTGTATGTTGGTCATTTAGTTGGTCGGTCGGTCAGTCAGTCGGTCTGTTGGTTGGTTGGTGGGATTCTTAACCACTAGTGTCGTAGGGGTACCATAACCTGTGTGTCTTGGGCAAGTACAGCCTGGAGGCGCCCATCCCTCTCCAGGCCAACATATGTTTCCACCTGGTTTCGAACCCGGGACATTTCCCGTGTTAAGCGAATGTTCTAACCCCTGCACTCCAAAAAAGCACGATTTAAGGCATATTTAGGTCAAATCATATGATTCCATTCAAACGATTATAATAATAATAATAATAATAATAATAATTTCCTTGTATTGTCATTCTGTGTAACAATGTACACAGAACGAAATGTCGATTACACCTGACCCGTTGTACCGAGCCGATGCAGCCGCAGCCAACAGAGGGCGCCGCCGACCACTTTTTAAGTCTTAGGAATGACTCGGCCGGGGCGCGAACCACCGACCTCCCAGTCTCAAAGCGGGCGCCTTACCATCTAGGCTACTGAGCTGGTAATACCTGATTACCTGCAGACCTCAATGTATTTTCTCTCGGCTGCACTATTGATGATATATTATCTGAAGAAGTAAACTCTTCCCGGCAACTAAATAGAGAAAAAAAAAAAAAAAAAAAAAGAAAGCGTAATCTTATCAGGGAGTCGAACGCTTGCGTTTTTGGAGAGGCTTATTTTCTGTTGAGTGATGATTGAAGAGCTCCGGAATGGAATTGAATCAGTCTTTTTACAACATCTTGTGTCATCCTCCATAAAGTGGATTGTAGCCACCGTGTTCCACCCTTTTGTTAATAGGTCGGCCTTGCTGAAGGTCACAACTCTTCCGAGTGCCGTTATAGACGTGCTCCTCCTTTTTATAGGCTTCGCAACTGGGCAGCAACCTACTAGTGTTGCTAAATGGAGGAAGAAATACTTTGTTATGATACAATGCAGATTTCACACACTGGTATATTTTATACTGGTGCAGGAAAATGAAACTGTGTTAACCTTTTGTGTGATCTAGCTGGTACGATGGAGTTATTGGGTGGATGCAGAGTGGAGGAGGATACGGTAAAATAAAATAAAAACTAATATTACATCTTCCACTTGTAAACATGCTGTCATGCTGTATGTGGCTCTTAAGAGCTGCTTTTGTGGTTCCCTTTTATTGTGTTTTCTTTTTTGCTTTAAATGTATGAATATGGGAAACAATGCAGGAGTAAAATGTATGTAAGATGTTTTTTGATGATTTTTGGAAGGAGAATCATGACACAAGCAAAATAATGTTTTTTCCAATTTTTTAAAATTATTTAGAAGATAAATATCCATATCCTTTTCTTTTAATTAAAAATAGGTATCTATAAGGCTTTTAATAACTCCAGAAATGTGTATTTTGGTCAATTTTTTAAGTACCAGACCCTCCTGCCCTTAGAAAACTATAATCATTCTGAATAATTATCCTGATCGCTCAATTGATACAGTTATATTCCTTAGCAAGGGTAATGATGTGAGATCCTCAACCATCAAAAGCTTTGTTTCCATGGTTATCATGTTTTCATCATTCTACCTGTAGCACAAAACGAAGTCTTTTGACTCATACCCGAAGAAATTCAGGTTTTACAGGACACAAGATTTTGAACTGATCGCGATGCTACTTTTTTAGTAGTACATCTACTAAATAGAAAGATAGATAGATAAATAGATAGACAATGGTAAAGATAGACAGGCAGGCAGACAGACAGACAGACAGACAGACAGACAGACAGACAGACAGACGGACGGACGGACAGACAGATGTCTAGATGGACGGACGGACGAACCGACCGACCGACAGAGAGAGGGAGAGATAGAATACGGAAAACAAAAGGTATCAGACAGACAGACAGACAGACAGACAGACAGACAGACAGACAGACAGACAGATAGATAGATAGATAGATAGATAGATAGATAGATAGATAGATAGATGTCTGGACGGACGGACAGATAGACAGATGTCTAGATGGACGGACGGACGGACGGACCGACCGACAGAGAGACGGATAGATAGAATACGGAAAACAAAAGATATCAAGCATGACACAGATTAGCTCTCGTAGGCCCTGCTTTCAGTAAGAATCAACTAGGGATAATAGACAGAGCAGTTCATTTTAGGTGGGAAACCATGGCACACTTCCAGAACTGAAATAAATATTCACAATGGCGACCCCTGCTCTCAGCAATAGTTGATATGTGTATGTTTATGTTTGTATACTGGACTGTCTCAGAAAATTAGAATATTGTGATAAAGTTCTTTATTTTCTGTAATGCAATTAAAAAAACAAAAATGTCATACATTCTGGATTCATTACACATCAACTGAACTATTTCAAGCCTTTTATTATTTTAATATTGCTGAATTTGGCTTACAGCTTAAGAAAACTCAAAAATCCTATCGCAAAATATTAGAATATCATGAAAAAGTATACAAGTAGGCTATTCAACTAATCACCTGAATCATCTAATTAACTCGAAACACCTTGCGAGGCTTGGTTCAGTAAACTAAATCACTGCTGATCTGACTGCTGTCCAGAGGACCATCATTGATACCCTCATCAGGAGGGTAAGACACAAAAAGAAATTTCTCAAAGAGCAGGCTGTTCACAGAGTGCAGTTTCAAAGCATATCCACAAAAAGTCTGTTGGAAGGGAAAAATGTGGCCGGAAACGCTGCACAACCAAGAGAGATGACCGCAGCCTTAACAAAATTGTGAAGAAGAGCCGCTTCCAGAATTTGAGGGAGCTTCAAAGACAGTGGGCTGAAGCTGGAGTCCAGGTATCAAAAGCCACAGTTCACAGACGTGTCCGGGAAATGGGCTACAATAGCCGTATTCCCATGGTCAAGCCACTTCTGAACTCAAGACAACGGAAGAAGCGTCTGACTTGGGCTATGGAGAAGAAGCACTGGACAGTTGCAGAGTGGTCCAAAGTCCTCTTTTCAGACGAAAGCAAGTTTTGCATTTCATTTGGAAGTCAAGGCGCCAGAGTCTGGAGAAAGGCTGAAGAAGAGCAAAATCCAAGTTGCTTGAAATCCAGTGTGAAGTTCCCACAGTCAGCAATGGTTTGGGGAGCCATGTCAGCTGCTGGTGTTGGTCCACTGTGTTTCATCAAGTCCAGAGTAAATGCAACTGTGTACCAAGAGATTTTAGAGAACTACATGCTTCCATCTGCTGAAAAGCTCTATGGAGATGAGTATTTCATTTTCCAGCATGATCTGGCACCTGCCCACAGTGCCAAAACCACCAGTAACTGGTGCACTGACCATGGCATCACTGTCCTTGATTGGCCTGCTAATTCCCCTGGCCTGAACCCCATCGAGAATTTGTGGGGTATAGTTAAGAAGAAGATGAAAGACACCAGACCTACAAATGCAAATGAGCTGAAGGCCGCTATCGAAGCATCCTGGGCATCAATAACACCTCAGCGATGCCACAGGCTGATTGCCTCCATGCCACGCCGGATTGATGCAGTAATCCGTGCAAAAGGATTCCCAACCAAGTACTGAGTGCATCAATGGACATTTTCAAATGTTTGATTTAGTTTTGCTGTTACAAAATTATTTTTTTACTTGGTCTGAGGAAGTATTCTAATATTTTGAGATAGGATTTTTGAGTTTTTTTCAGCTGTAAGCCAAAATCAGCAATATTCAAATAATAAAAGGCTTGAAATAGTTCAGTTGATGTGTAATGAATCCAGAATGTATGACATTTTTGTTTTTTTAATTGCATTACAGAAAATAAAGAACTTTATCACAATATTCTAATTTTCCGAGACAGTCCAGTATATGTATGTATATGTACGTATATGCAGGGTTGGGTAGGGTTACTTTGACTGGATTACCTTCAATTACTTTTGGATTACTCCAATACCAAATATGCTAGACAAAAGAAACTAAATATGAATAAAATGACTACATTTTGTGCAGGCTTGGGGAGTAACGGAATACAAAAGTCATTGGAAGTAATCCAGTTAAAGTAACCCTACCGAACCCTGTGTATATGTATGTATACTACACCGAGTTTTCAACAGGAAACTCAAATGCGTTAAAGTTTTCAGTCCGTCCGACCAGAACATTTCACTAAAAAGTCATTCGGACAAAGGATAACAGATTTGAATTGTGAAAAAAAAAAATCTACCTTTTTTTGTGTGTCTGATGTTTGTAGCAGCCACTGCAACGCGATTTGGACAGACACGTCCAGGAAACAAACATTTTGTGCCAAATGGATCAGCGTTGGCTCTTCTTCTGAGTCTTTCTTCTCTGGCACTCTTTCACTGAGCCTGATTGTTTTGCATTGTTCACACGTCTCCACTCCCTCAGGTGGGGTCTGACATTGCTTTGGGTGGACGGAAACTTTTGCCATGATTGCAATGCATTCTGGGACAGGTACAATTTAATTTCAAAGGTGTTTTGGTAATTTTTGTTACTTTTACTGGTTATTGCCTTAAAGCAGGGGTGTCAAACTTGTTTTAGCTGTGGGCCACATGCTAGAAAAATCTCACGGGGGCCAAAATTAGTAGAGTGAAGACAAAGAGATAAAGAGAGAATAGGAGAAGAAGATACATGGATAAAAAGAGAGAGAAGACTAGAGAAACCCAAAAAGAGAAGGAAAGAGAGAGAGAAAATGTCACAGACCAGGAACAGAGACAGAACCCAATAGCGTTGTTTTTAATTATTCTACTTTGTGTTGTCCTCCTTCCCTTTCTTCTCCCCGTGCCTCCTATTTTGCCCCTTCTCCCTTTTCTTCTTCTTCTTCTTCTTCTTCTTCTTGTTCTTCTTCTTCCCATTCTTTTTTCGTTTCATTCTTCTGTGTGTTGTCCTCCTTCCCCTTCTTCTCCCCGTGCCTCCTCTTTTGCCCCTTCTTCCTTTTCTTCTTCTTCTTTGTTACTTAGCGTATTATTCTCTTTCTGCCAGTTCCCTCTCTTCTCTTCTTCTTCTTCTCCTTTTTCTTATTTTGCTAAATATCCTTCCCCTTGTTCTGCTAATTTTCCTTCTTTGTCTATTGTGTTTTGTTTACTTATTCTACTCCGTGTTGTCCTCCTTCCCCTTCTTCTCCCCGTGCCTCCTCATCCTTTTTCTTCTTTTGCTAAATATCCTAGTTATTGTTATTTTTTTTCTTCCTCTTTTCCTTGTCATTCTACTTTTCTTCTGCCTAGTTTGCTCCTTCTTCTTCTGCCTATTCTTCCACCTAGCTTGTAACTGTTCCTTATTCTTCTCCTTCTCATGACTCATTAAGTCACCGCAGGCATCTCCGGCTCAATTTTGAGTGTAGGATTTGTGGAACTTACTCGCTGAAGAGCATGTGAAGATTCCAGCATTGAGATTCTCCTGCTAGAGTCGCTTTACATATGTATGTTTACACAAAAAAATGGACGCCGTGTCTCCCCAGACGATCCTTTTGAATATTTAAGTTTGCCAAGTTTTGGTCGTTGCCATCTGTTCGCCGCCTTTTCGTTCCCGACTTTTATCGTAACTAAACGGACTCGAACGGTCTTTTTCACTGCCGAGGTTTCGGTTTTCTGATGACCCTTTGAAATCTGCTCGACTTCGGTGGATTGACATCAAAGAGATTCCTTTCATTGTTTCTTTAACCAAACCTCGTTTTTAATTATTTACACGCTGAAGGATTTTAGACATTAGACTATAAAGGATTTTATACGATTAACTACAAATTACATTTAATGCAAAAGATATTCACTGACGGGCTGTGGTGCGAGGTCAGGGTAAAATGTTGTTTACAGGAACGGCAGGAACGGGACGTAAGGCTGATCAGCACATCCAGACGCAGAAAGGCCCTGATGAGATGGAGCAAAAGAGAAAAAGAAAACAAAGAGACAGACTTTTAAAGGAGAAAGCATTTTATTCATAAGGAGCCGTCTCGCATTGTTCACTTCAAAGAGCCGCTTCATAGAGCCAGTCCGTTTATGAATGGCCCATTAACCAAACATTGTTTGAAGGATTTTAGACATTGGAGAATAAAGGATTTTATACGATTAACTACAAATTACATTTAATGCAAAAGATATTCACTGACTAGGCTGTGGTGCGAGGTCAGGGTACCCTGGTGGAAATGTTGTTTACCGGAACGGCGGGAACGGGACGTAAGGCTGATCAGACAATCAGCACATCCAGACACAGTAAGGCCCTGATGAGATGGAGCAAGAGAGAAAAAGAAAACAAAGAGACAGACTTTTAAAGGAGAAAGCATTTTATTGATAAGGAGCCGTCTCTCATTGTTCACTTCAAAGAGCCGCTTCATAGAGCCAGTCCGTTTATGAATGGCCCATTAACCAAACATCGTTTGAATTATTTGCACGCTGAAGGATTTTATACATTTGACTATAAAGGATTTTATACGATTAACTACACATTACATTTAATGCAAAAGATATTCACTGACTGGGCTGTGGTGCGAGGTCAGGGTAAAATGTTGTTTACAGGAACGGCAGGAACGGGACGTAAGGCTGATCAGCACATCCAGACGCAGAAAGGCCCTGATGAGATGGAGCAAGAGAGAAAAAGAAAACAAACAGACAGAATTTTTAAAGGAGAAAGCATTTTATTGATAAGGAGCCGTTTCTCATTCTTCACTTCAAAGAGCCGCTTCATCGAGCCAGTCCGTTTATGAATGGCCCATTAACCAAACAGCGTTTGAATTATTTGCACGCTGAAGGATTTTATACATTTGACTATAAAGGATTTTATACGATTAACTACACATTACATTTAATGCAAACGATATTCACTGACTGGGCTGTGGTGCGAGGTCAGGGTAAAATGTTGTTTACAGGAACGGCAGGAACGGGACGTAAGGCTGATCAGCACATCCAGACGCAGAAAGGCCCTGATGACGTAGAAACGCTCGGTGTTGTTTTGAGTATTCCAGACATCGCGACACCCAGGGGGGGGGGCTTCCTTGGCACGCCCATGGGAGAAGTCGGCAGGCCATTATGCGGGGAGAATAGGAGAGAGCTAAAGAACTTCAGAAGAGGGCTAATTTGGCCGTTTTCGATGGAGTACACCTAGTTAAATTGTTAATGAAATGAAATCTGCCCCCCGTGTGAAAATGTCGGCTTTCTTTTTTATATTTCCCGTCAAGAAACGAGGGCGCTTAAATTGTTGGGTGAACGTAGGTTGTGTTTAGTTAATGGAGTCAGATAGTTAACTCATTGGAACAATTTGGTAAACGCTACATTTTGATAATAATTCCCAACAAGGCTAACAGAGTATTTAACGATCCGCTCGTCATTTTCTTTTAAAATGAGTCATCGATCGCTTTGTTGCCGAGTCGATAAGGAGGGGTGCGGCATTAATAGAGTTTTACTGTTAGCGCACCGGCCGAGCGTAATTGCCATCGAACCCGAGATGATTTTGCACAAATTGATATGAAAGGAACTCTCTTTATTGAGTTTTCAGCAGCTCGTAGTGACGGGTCGTTCATAAACGGACTGGCTCTATGAAGCGGCTCTTTGAAGGGAAAAACGAGAGACGGCTCCTTATCAATAAAGTGCTTTCTCCTTTAAAAGTCTGTTTCTTTGTTTTCTTTTTCTCTCTTGATCTCTCTGTCACTCTCTCGCTCTCTCGCTCTCTTGCTTTTTTCCAATCTTTCATTCTATTTTTCTCTCTCACCTTCTCTTTCTTTCTCTTGTCTCTCTCTTTCCATTATTATATTTCTCTTTGTCTTTCTGTCTCCTTCCTTTCTCTCATTTTCTCTCTCTTTTTTTCTTGTCTATTTTACCCTTGTTCTCTCTTTCTTTCTCTCTCTCTCTCTCTTTCTCTCTCTATCTGTCTCTCTATCTCTCTCTCTCTCTCTCTCTCTCTCTCTCTATATATCTATCTATCTCTCTCTCTATCTCTATATCTATCTATCTGTCCATCTATGCATCTCTTGTTGTCTTTCTCTCTCTCTTTCTCTTTTTATATTGTTCTAACTCAATCACAATGTCCATCTCTTTCTCTCTCTTTCTCTCTATCTGTCTTATTGTCATTATCTCTATATATCCATTTCTCTTTTTCTCTTTCTTTCGCTCGGACTAAAATTCTCTCATTTTCTCATTCTCACCCATTGTCATGTTATCACATTCTTTCATTTTTGTCTATCTCTCTCTCTTTATGTCGCTTTCTCTTTCTCTCTTTCACCCTTTGTGTTTTTCTCTTTTGTCTTTATATCTTTCTGTCTTGTTCTCTTTCTTCTCTTTCCATTTTTTGTCCGCCCTCTTTCTCTTTCTCTCTTTTTCTCTATTTCTCAGTTTCTCTTTCTCAGTTGATCACTCTTTCTCCCTCTTTGTCTCTCTCTTCCCCTTTCTCTTTTCTTCTCGCTTTATATTTTACTTTCTCTTTCTCTTTGTCTGTCTCTTTACCTTTCTCTCTTTGTCTCTCTCGTTTTATTTCTTTCTCTCTCCCTCTCTCTCTCTCTCTCTCTCTCTCTCTCTCTGTCTCTCGCTCTCTCTCTATCTTTATGTCTCTTTCTCTCTCTCTTTTTCACCCTTTTTCTTTCTCTCTTTTTTCTTTCTATTCTTTCTATCTTGTTCTCTCTTGTTCTGTCCTGTTCTCTTTCTTCTCTTTCCATTTTCTGGCCGCCCTCTTTCTCCCTCTCTTTTGTTCTCTATTTCTCTGTTTCTCTTTCTCTGTTGATCACTCTTTCTCCCTCATTATCTCTCTCTTCCCCTTTATCTTATTTTCTCGCTTTATATGCGTCTTTTTCTCTCTCTTTGTCCGTCTCTTTACCTTTCAAACTTTATCTTACTCAGTTTCTCTCTCTCTTTCTCTCTCTCTTTCACCCTTTTTCTTATTCTCTTTTTTCTTTCTATTCTTTCTGTCTTGGCCTCTATCTTTCTGTCTTGTTCTCTTTCTTCTCTTTCCATTTTCCATCCGCCCTCTTTGTCCTTCTCTCTCTCTTTCTCTATTTCTCTGTTTCTTTTTCTCTGTTGATCCCTCTTTCTCCCTCATTCTCTCTCCCTTCCCCTTTTCTCGCTTTATATGTGTCTTTTTCTCTCTTTTTGTCTGTCTCCTTACCTTTCTAACTTTGTCTTACTCAGTTTCTCTCTCTTTCTCTCTCTCTCTCTCTCTCTCTCTCTCTCTCTCTCTCTCTCTCTCTCTCTCTCTCTCTTTCTCTCTTTCTTTCTTTCTTTCTTTCTTTCTTTCTTTCTCTCACTATTTGTCTCTTTATCTCTTTCCAAGGTGCCCATGACTGGCCTTCATCTGTGTGTTGTTTGCTTAGTATAACCAATTGAAAGTTTAAATGAGGTAAAGAATAATTGCTGTCTATATTAAAACAATAAAAGCTATGATAACACAGAAGCATAATACATTTCTAAAAAGTCATCAATTTAAAACAAAAAAAATCCCAAGAACAGTTTGGAATCCGAAAGCCGTCTTTTTTTAGAGAGCCGAGCCAAATGATCCGGTTCGTCGAAAAATAGGCGGAATTCTACTGGTACTGTGAACGAGGTCTAGCTTTTGCGTCACTATGGGAACGGTTCCGGCGATGGCGGTCCATTCGATTTCTATCGGAGTTTTTATCCGTCACTGTCACGGGATTTCTCGCCTCGACGCGTCGTTCCTCGCTAAGTGAAAGGCGAGTCGATGGAGACGGTCTATTGTCGTCGGGTCTTATAAGCATATCGATGTCATGTCGGTTGACGACTTGGTGTTGTTAGTATCACTCAGGTTTCTTAAAGATAATTCGGTGACATTTGATTTGAGCCCCGCTTCTGTAGGATAACCGTGATTGTTGCTTGAAAGTGGTCTCGATTTCATAGGTTAGTGTGATCATCTCCATACTTTTGAGGTTAGCGTCAGATAGGATAGCATAGGATAGAATATGAATAGGATAGGATAGGATTGGATAGGATAGGATATGGTAGTGTGGGGCAGGATAGGACAGGGTAGAGTAGGGTAGGGTAAGGCAGTTTAGAATAGGATATGGTATGGTAGGATATGATATGTTAGGGTAGGGTCGTTTAGGATAGGATAGTATAGGATATGACAGGTTAGGATAGCGTAGGATAGGATAGGATAGGATAGGATAGGATAGGATAGGATAGGATAGGATAGGATGGATTAGGGTAGGGCAGTTTAGGATAGGATATGGTATGATAGGATAGGATATGTTAGGGTAGGGTCGTTTAGGATAGTATAGGATAGTATAGGATATGACAGGTTAGGGTAGGATTGGATATGATATGATAGGATAGAATAGGATAGGATAGGATAAGATAGGGTAGAGTAGGGTAGGGTAGGGTAGGGTAGGGTAGGGCAGTATATGATAGGATAGGGTATGCCAGGATAGGATATATTAGTGTAGGGTTGTTTAGGATAGGATAGTATGATAGGATAGGATAGCGTAGGATAGGGTAGGATAGGATAGGATAAGATAGGATAGGTTATCATAGAATATCATAGAATAGCGTAGGACAGGACAGGATAGGATAGTATAGGATAGGATATGATAGGATAGGATAGGGTAGCGTAGGATAGGATAGGCTAGGATAGGATAGGCTAGGCTAGGCTAGGCTAGGCTAGGCTAGGCTAGGCTAGGATAAGATAGGATAGGATAGGATAGGATAGGGTAGGCTAGGCTAGGCTAGGCTAGGCTAGGATAAGATAGGGTAGGATAGGTTAGGGTAGGGTAGGGTAGGGTAGGTTAAATAGAGTAGAGAAGGCCCATAGAGGATAGGATAGGCTAGGATGGGATGGGATAGGATAGGATAGGATAGGATAGGATAGGATAGGATAGGGAAGGATAGGGTAGGTTATGGTAGGGTACGGTAGGGCAGTTTAGTATAAGATAGGGTATGATAGGAAAGGATATGTTAGTGTAGGGTCGTTTAGGATAGGGTAGGATATTATAGGACACAATATAATATCTGTCTTCATTTTTTTCTCTCTCCTTTCTCTGTTTCTCTTTTTTATTTTTTTGTTTTTCTTTATATTTTTTTCTTTCTCTCATGCTCCCTTTTATTTTTCCCATTCTCTCTATCTCTCTCTCTCTTTCTCTCTCTCTCTCTCTCTCTCTTTCTTCTGCTCCTCTGGTTTCTCTTTCATCCTCTCTCGTTTTCTCTTCCTTTCTCCTTTGTTATATTCCAAGGTAAAATTAATTTGACACCTCTGCTACTAACTATACCAAAGCAAGGTTCAATTTTAATGGTCAAAATGTGTAGTATACTAATAATGACTTGAACATAAATGTACAGCATTATTCTATTAAGGTTTCATTAGGCCACAGGTGTCAAACAGGCGGCCCGGGGGCCGGATCAGGCCCGCTAAGGGATTGAATCCGGCCCGCGAGACAACACTCAGAGAAGCGCAAGAGAAAAACAAGCTGCAGGTTGAAATATGTCAACTTGCCTCTCACAAAGACACTGTACTTGTATTTATTTCTCTCTCTCTCTCTCTCTCTCTCTCTCTCTCTCTCTCTCTCTCTCTCTCTTTTTTTTTCCCCACCCCCTTTCTCCCACTCTGTCTCTGTCTCTTTCACTCTCTGTGTCTCTCTTTTTCTCTTCCTTTGTTGCTTTTTGTCTCTTTCTCTCTCTGTGTCTTTTAACCTCTTTTTCTCTAACTTCCTTTTTTCCTTTTTTTCTTTTTTCTCTTTTTCTCTTCATACCCTTTGTGCTTTCATTTCTCTCTTCTCTCCTTCTGTCTTTTCTATTTCTGTTTTGGATTTCTTTCTTCCTCTTCTTTCTTTTTTTCTTTGCCCCCTCTCTCACGACTTTTTATCTTTTGTTTCTCTCGCGCTCTCCCTCCCTCTCTCTTTCTTTCTTTGTCCCGCCCTCTCTCCTTTTCCCTCCCTCTTTCTCTTATTTCTTTATCTCTCTTTTACTTTCTCTTTAATCGACTCGTCCGGCCCCCGACAGAATGTTTGTTCTATCGTGTGGCCCCCGAGTTCAAATGAGTTTGACACCCCTGCATTAGGCTATACGTTTTAAATTGTCCCGCTCCATTTGAAGTCTGCTTCAAAAAACGATTAATTTCTGATATTAGGAAAGCTTGTAAAGAGAAAAAAACGGAAGACAAACCTTTCACAAAGAGGAGAGAAGGGTATTGACGGCTGTCTCCAGATTGCTTAATTGTTTCACCATTTCCAAGCAATTATTCGGCTCTTTTGTTTTGTTTGGCTAGCCGAGATTCCTGCAAGGCCTTTTTTTTTATGTTTTTGCCTTTTGATTAAGGTTTTTGTGCAAACGGCTTTTCCGAACCCTCTCGGATGTTTGTCTTTTTGTGTCTCTCATTAGCTGTCTGTTGGACTGTCCACCTGTGGACGGGATTTGTAATGGTTGTTTGTTTTTCACCGTTTCACTATTTCACTGATTTTTGCATTGTCCCTTGATTTCTAGTTACTGATTGGCTTAAGTCAAGTCAAGTCATGTTTATTTCATCTCATCTCATCTCATTAGGGTCGCGGGGGTGCTGGAGCCCATCCCAGCAATCATCGGGCAGTGGGCAGGGGACACCCTGAACTGGTTGCCAGCCAATCGCAGGGCACACAGGGACAGACAACTCATTCGCTCATTCACACCTAGGGACAATTTGGACCGTCCAATTCACCTGAAATGCATGTTTTTTTGGAACGTGGGAGGAAACCGGAGTGCCCGGAGGAAACCCACTCAAGCACAGGGAGAACATGCAAACTCCACACAGGAGGTTTGATCTCATGACCTCAGAACCCCCATTAAACATCTCATCTCATTATCTCATCTCATCAGCTGCACCGCTTATCCTCAGTAGGGTCGCGGGGGTGCTGGAGCCCATCCCAGCAATCACCGGGCAGTGGGCAGGGGACACCCTGAACTGGTTGCCAGCCAATCGCAGGGCACACGGGGACAGACAACTCATTCGCTCATTCACACCTAGGGACAATTTGGACTGTCCAATTCACCTGAAATGCATGTTTTTGGAACGTGAGAGGAAACCGGAGTGCCCGGAGGAAAGCAAGCACGGGGAGAACATACAAACTCCGCACAGGAAGTCTGGAGCTGGATTTGAACCCACGGCAGGTTCCCATGACATGAACTGTGCCGCACAAGCGCTAACCACTGCGCCGCCGTGCTGTCCTGTTTATTTGTGACGCCCTAAATCACAAAGAGTCTCAAAGGGCTGCACAGATCAAAGACTATTGCAAACTACAGACTATTATGACAGAATCCCCTGATCTAAAACCTACATGACCTACTATAATACACGTATTATCAACATAAAATATAGGTTATTCATATGCTCTAGAGTAGAAGTGTGTTTTAAGTTTAGATTCAAGCATTTCCACTGTGGTTGCAGGCAGAAAAACAGGGCAAGATAATGTCGGTGAGTACAATAGCTTGCCTAGCTGAGAGATTGGGTTCACAGACGGTCTGACAGGTTCCTTTCGGAAGACGGGAGTTTGAAAAGAGTTTAACAGCCAATCAGGTCCCGTGGCTGTTGGCACCAACGGGGCAGCCACAGGTAATCATGACACAAGAATTGTCTTCCTCCTAAAATATTATTCGATAAAAGTCTCAACAGTAGCCTAGATGATAGTGTGCCCGCTTTGAGACTGGGAGGTCGCTGGTTCGCGCCTCGGCCGAGACATAGCTAATTGGTATAATGGCGGCGCCCTCTGGCTGCGGCTGCATCGACTCGCTACAACGGGTCAGGTGTATCGACATTTCGTTCTGTGTACATTGTTACAAAGAATGACAATACAAAGGAAATTATTATTATTATTATTATTAATTATCATCATGGCCATGCGATCTAGCAAGGCTTGCAATTTGTTTGCTTATCCCTTTAGCATCCATACCGAAGTTATCGCAATAAAAAGTAAAACAAAAAACTGTATTTTATCCTGGACTCGTGAAATCTTTATGTATCACACCAGATTCTGAACTGAATTAAGAGATAGGCATTATGGGAGGTAGTTCAGCGGATAGTATGATGCCGTGACGCAAACCAATAGCAGAGCAGCATTTTAAATGTCAACCCACAGTAGACGGGCATCTTAGAAACATACACATTCATGAACACCGCAAAATGTTTTTAGCCACGCATTTTTGATGTTGTTTAGTGTAGAATATGACATAAAAACACAGCGTAAAGTGAAAGGGTAGTAAGGCGGGGTTGCCGTAGCCGGGGGTTTACTGCATTTAAATGTCTGATAAACTAAATATGAATAAAATGATGACTCACAACACGTGGTAAGCTTTCTCTGCTGGCTTTGATCTCTATAAGGGGAATTAGCGTTTTAGCACAACATGCAACGCCCGGCAAAACTAACATAAAATGGGACAGAAACAAAATGAAAATAAATCCAAACAGCTTACCGACATCATTTGTGCCGTTCGGTGTATTCCGTTACTCCCCAAGCCTGCACAAAATCATTGTCATTGTATTCATATTTAGTTTCTTTTGTCTTTTATTAGTATATTTGGTATTGGAGTAATCCGAAAGTAATTGAAAGTAATCCAGTTAAAGTAACCCTACCAGACCATGCCTGCCATTGACGCCGATAATACAGAAAGAGAAGAGTAGCAGTTTTCGGATGTATACATTAAGGACTTGATTATTGGGTGAAAATTATGAAACATCATTAGTACTATTGAGAAAATATTCAATAAAGTACTGCCCAAATATGTTTTGCTCCTGTTATCTATCGTATGAATGTTCTCAAAACATGTGCTAATTTCTCTTTGAGGGGCATCATAAATGTTGTATTTAAAGAGCAGCTTGCTGTTTTCCTTGGTGTTGCCACAAAGTAAAAAAAAAGAAGTCATAGTCACAGTGGTTAAAATGTAGCAAAAATGTGCTTGTAAACGACCTGATTGTTCTATTTTTACACGTTCATGTTAGCGTAATCTTTCGTACGGAAGATTACGATAATGCAAACGTACGATTAGCCTGGGTTAGCTTTAAGTTAGCGTTAAACATTCAAGCTAAACATCCTGGGTGTTGGAACGGAGCCCAACATTGAGGGTGTTTGAACTGAGCCCCCTTTCCAATGAATCGCTCACCACTTGTTGTGGAGACCCGGGTGCTAAATGATTTGTAAACGACCTGATTTTTTTTATTTTTACACGTTCATGTTAGCGTAATCTTTCGTACGGAAGATTACGATAACGCGAACGTACGATTAGCCTGGGTTAGCTTCATGTTTACGTTAAACATTCATGGTAAACATTCAGGGTGTTGGAACGGATTAAAACGATTTACATGATTTTTAATGGGAAAAATCGATTTCGGTGATTGAACAAATCGGTTCTCGAACAGGGTTCTGGAACAGATCATGGTCCAGAACCGAGGTTCCACTGTATTATCAACATAAAATATAGGTTATTCATATGCTTATCACCACGGCGGCGCAGTGGTTAGCGCTTGTGCGGCACAGTTCATGTCATGGGAACCTGTCGTGGGTTCAAATCCAGCTCCAGACTTCCTGTGCGGAGTTTGTATGTTCTCCCCGTGCTTGCGTAGGTTTCCTCCGGGCACTCCGGTTTCCTCCCACATTCCAAAAACATGCATTTCAGGTGAATTGGCCGGTCCAAATTGTCCATAGGTGTGAATGAGCGAACGAGTTGTCTGTCCCTGTGTGCCCTGCGATTGGCTGGCAACCAGTTCAGGGTGTCCCCTGCCCACTGCCCGGAGATGGCTGGGATGGGCTCCAGCCCCCCCGCGACCCTAATGAGGATAAGCGGTACGGCTGATGAGATGAGATGAGATGCTTATCACGCCAGAAAACAGAAACAACAGTCACCTGACGCTTCCGAAACGTTACGTTCATGAATATGAAAAAAATATGATCAGCATCGGTATTATACAGGCAGCTCGGTGTCAGTATAGATTGGGCAGAAGGTCTTCCTTTGAATATCCAATTACCCAAGTCGGTAACAATACTCCCGGGACGGCAGCTGTGAAACAACCCCGATCGCGACTCCTCCAACCTGCCTTCTGTTTTATGTGTGTTATGGAAATAGCCTTAAACGCTGCAGGCTCGGTCCCGGCCGGTCATAAGGCGAGAAGCATTAGGGCCCCTGTTTTCCGATAAGTACGCCATGTTTTAATGAGTTTTTTCATACGAAACGGCCTTCTGAAGACGGGAAATGAAGATTGAAAGTTTTATTTACAGTGCAAATATTCCAGCAGGACTCCCTCGGGAGTTGCGGTTGTTATGGTCTTCCAACTCCTACTGTTTGATGATACAGCAACGGTGCCTAAGTGCCGTATTTATTATTTAAATTGTATACAGTGCATCATCAATGCATAGGAAAGCTTCTAAAACAGATGGCTAATCTTGAAACGAGGGATGTTGAAAACCCCAACAAAATGTCTATAATCGGAAACCTGGTGCTTTATTGGCGAAATCCTGGAGTCTCCCACTGTATTTGGAGAAGTTTGTTTGAGGTCCTGGCCATTGATTAAGCTGTGTTGGAGGCAGGTTTGGGTAGGGTTACTTTAACTGGATTACTTTCAATGACTTTTGGATTACTCCAATACCAAATATGCTAATAAAAGACAAAAGAAACTAAATAGGAATAAAATGACTACATTTTGTGCAGGCTTGGGGAGTAACGGAACACATGGAACGGCAAAAATGATGTTGGCAAGCTTTTTGTTTCTGTGGCATTTTATGTTCGTTTTGCCGGAGATCAAAGAGATCAAAGCCAGGAGAGAAAGCTTACCACGTGTTGTGAGTCATCATTTTATTCATATTTAGTTTCTTATGTCTTTTATTAGCATATTTGGTATTGGAGTAATCCAACAGTAATTGAAAGTAATCAAGTTAAAGTAACCCTACCCAACCCTGCATTTGATGTTAGTTTTGCCGGAGATCAAAAAGATCAAAGCCGAGAGAGAAAGCTTACCACGTGTTGTGAGTCATCATTTTATTCATATTTAGTTTATTTTGTCTTTCATTAGCATATTTGGTTTTGCAGTAATCCAAAAGTTATTGGAAGTAATCCAGTTAAAGTAATCCCTACCCAACCCTGCATTTGATGTTAGGTTTGCCGGAGATCAAAGAGATCAAAGCCAGGAGAGAAAGCTTACCACGTGTTGTGAGTCATCGTTTTATTCATATTTAGTTTCTTTTGTCTTTCATTAGCATATTTGGTATTGGAGTCATCCAAAAGTAATTGAAAGTAATCAAGTTAAAGTAACCCTACCCAACCCTGCATTTTATGTTTGTTTTGCCAAAGATCAAAGAGATCAAAGCCAGGAGAGAAAGCTTACCACGTGTTGTGAGTCATCGTTTTATTCATATTTAGTTTCTTTTGTCTTTTATTAGCATATTTCGTATTGCAGTAATCCAAAAGTAATTGAAAGTAATCCAGTTAAAGTAACCCTACCCAACCCTGGGAAGGGATGATTCTTTGGTGTCTTCTGAGCTTGAACATCTCGATTAGCCTACTTCTGGGAGCCATACGTTGCTTTGGTATACAGTGTTCCCTTGCTAGTTTGTTCTTTGACTTTGTGTCTTTGGTGCATCTTGGATTTGTTGTTGTTGTTTTTTTTGAATTCTCCTTTTTTCCCCTGATTATTTTGTTTTGGTCTCCTACTTCTTCTACTCTTTCTACTTATTAATCTGCGTCTTCTTTTTTCGCTTCTTGTTCTCCGTATTTTTATCCTCCTAAATACACTCCACCCTTCTTCTTTTACCTCTGCTCCGTCTCATTCTCGATCTCCTTCTTCTTATTTTCTCTTTCATCTCTTTTCTCCCGTCCACTGCTTTCCCTCCTCCTTTTCTACTTTCTTCTTACACTCCTTCCTCTGCTCATTAATTTTTGGTATTGGAGTAATCCAAAAGTCATGGAAAGTAATCAAGTTAAAGTAACCCTACCCAACCCTGGTTGGAGGATGGATACATGTTGGATCTGGTTGCTCCCTTCTCCAGAAAACACATACATAACCATAATAAGTGAATTTACGTTGAAGGATTTCATACATTTGACTATAAAGGATTTTATACTATTGAATACAAGTTACATTTATTGAGTTTAATGCTGTAGTTATTTACTGACTGAGCAGTGAAAGTTCAGGGCACCCTGGTAGGAAATATTACAGGAATGGCGGGAACGGGACGTAAGGCTGATAAGATAATCAGCACATCCAGACGCAGAAAGGCCCTGATGACGGAGGGCGGCAGGCATTGTTTTGAGAAACGCTCTGTGCTGTTTTGAGGTTTCCAGACATCGCGGTGAGGTGGTGGAGCTCATGTTGGGCTTCATTGGCACTCCCAGGGGAGGAGCCGGGACACCATCTTGCGGAAAGACGTTGGCCGAGAGGAGAAGCTAAAGAACTTGAGAGAGGGCTCCCGAGAGACTCCGACGACACTAATTCGGCCGTATTCGATGGAGTACACTTAGTTCAATTGCTAATGAAATTAAATCTGCCCCCGTGTGAAAATGTCGGCTTTTCTTGTTCATCTTTTCCATCGAGAAACGAGCGTGCATAAATTGTTGGGTGAAGCTAGGTTGTGTTTGGTTAATGGAGTCAGATAACTAATTCTAACAATTTGGTAAACGGTACATTTTGATATTTAATTCCCAACAATTCCTATATAAACATACCGTATTCCCTCATTGCCGCGGTAATGGGGACCAGACCCTTGCGATATACAATATCAAGGGAACAGTGCCCTGCAGTTAGGGGTGTGGGGGGTCTGATAGACTTGACAGCTCTGGGAAAAAACCTTTATCTCAGTCTGTTTGTGGTGGCATGGATGTAACTACCACTTTCCTGATACAAGTGGTAGAAACAGTCCGTAGGATCCATGGCGGTGGTTTTGCCCTCATCAGGACTCAGCCAGGATTGCAAGTCAGGGAGGAGAAAGCCCACCATGTCCTGTGCAGGCGTTTCCTCTCCTGTGCAGCTTCCACACGGCCATGTTGAGGCAGAGGATGCTCTCCATTGTTTCTCTGTAGAAGTTAGGGAACAGCTGAAAGGAGAGACCTACCCGTTCAAGTTTCCAGAGGAGGAAGATCCTTTGCTGAGCCTTCTCTACCAGGTGGCAGGTGTTTGTATAACTGGAGATGTGTGATGTGATGTGGAGGTCCAGGAACTTTATGTTTTCCACACTCTCCACCACTCATTCATTCAAAAGTAGAAGGTGGGGTTGTTGTCTCAGTGTTCAGCACCAGGGCGTTTGCTGAGCACCATGGAGAGAGCTGGTGGATCTTCTCTCTGAATTGTTGCCTGAGATGAGACCCCACCATGGTGTTGTCTGCAAATTTCAGGACTGCAATGGTGGGATGGATGGGAGCTCTCTGTTGTTGTGCTGTAGAAGTTAAGGAACAACTAAAAGGAGAGACCTGCCCGTTCAAGTTTCCAGAGGAGGAAGGTCCTTTGCTGAGCCTTCTTCACCAGGTGGCAGGTGTTTGTATAACTGGAGATGTGTGATGTGATGTGGAGGCCCAGGAACGTTATGTTGTCCACACTCTCCACCACTCATTCATTAAAAAGTAGAAGGTGGGGTTGTTATCTTAGTGTTCAGCACCAGGGCGTTTGCTGAGCACCATGGAGAGAGCTGGTGGATCTTCTCTCTGAATTGTTGCCTGAGAAGAAACCCACCATAGTGTTGTCTGCAAATTTCAGGACTGGAATGGTTGAATGGATGGCAGCACAGTTGTGAGTGACAAGGTAAAGAGGACTGGGTACACATCCCTATGGTGCACCCGTGATGAGGACCAGAGGTTATGATGTTGTCATCCCTATTCCCACCACCTGAGACCTGTTGATGAGAAAGTATAAGATCCAGTGGCACAATGACACAGACAAACCCACCACATGGACCTTCACACCAGCTTGTCTGGGATGATGGTGTTAAAAGCTGAGCTCCAAACAACAGCCTGGCATATGCGTTTGGCTGCTGCAGACCAGTGGGGATTCTGTGCAGTGTAATGGAGACAGCATACTCTGTGGACTGATTCCTCCTGTAGGCAAACTGGAGGCTGTCAAGGTCTATGGGGATGACGTCTCTGATGTACTTGAAAAGTATCCGACCGAAGCACTTCATTATTACAAAGGTCATGGCAGCAGGCCTGTCATCATTAAGGCAGGTTGGGAATGTCTTCTCCTGTGCTGGGATTATAGTGGATGACTTAAGAGACACAGGTACCATAGATAGCTGCAGGGGCAGGTTGAAGACATCCATTAATACTCCTGCTAGCTGGTCCGCGCATGTTGTTATAGTTAAGCCTGACACTTTGTCTGGTCCTGCAGACTTGTGGGTGTTGATCCTCCTCTCGGGGGATGTCACCTGTTGCAAACTTGTTTTATTATTACTGCTGTTGAGCTTCCTTCAGCAACATGGCATTTTATTTTATTTTATCTTAAATTGTTTAGAATTTTTGAAATTCTTGCTTCGCTGTTCGGTCAAAAAATCCAATGCCGGTAATGCGTGAGTGCGTACGCTAGGGTGCGATGCTGAGCGGTGTACGGGTGTAGATCGCTCTTGTTAGCGTAATCTTTCAGGGTGTTGGAACGGAGCCCAACATTGAGGATGTTGGAACGGAGCCCCCTTTCCAATGAACCGCTCACCACTTGTTTTGGGGACCTGGGTGCTAAATGACTTGTAAACGACCTGATTTTTTTATTTTTACACGTTCGTGTTAGCGTGATATTCCGTACGGAAGATTACGACAACGCGAACGTACGATTAGCCTGGGTTAGCTTTATGTTTACGTTAAACATTCAAGGTAAACATTCAGGGTGTTGGAACGGATTAAAACGATTTACATTATTTTTAATGGGAAAAATGATTCTGGTGATCAAACAAATCGGTTTTCAAACCGGGTTCTGGAACGGATTATGGTCGAGAACCGAGGTTCCACTGTAGTTTGCAATAACTTTATTTTTCAACTCAATTGTTCTTTTCAAGTTTTTCCCTATTCTTATTCTGCTTATCACTAACTTTCTTGGACACCATTATTTTCAGGGGAAAATAAAACGAAAACAAGGTGTTAAACACACTAAATCACAATGAATTGTAAACACGTGTTGTCGGACTGAGTCGAAATAACGCTATCCATCCCGAAAAAAGTAGCTACGCCTTCGGCTATGTTAGAGTGTTTCCGTTTCGATTTTTTTTTCGTTTAAACATCGCCGGGAAAACAAGATTTTGGGTCAAACACTGAATTGTTGGTATGCTGTTTCAACCAAGATACCACTCTGAACATGTAGTACAGAGACAAATTATTTATCTAGATGCCACAGTTGTATCCACCTATATATAGTGCCAGGTTATGCTATGTGATACACACGTACAAGCAAAACAGATGGGACAAAACAACTATAGGAAACAGGGCAAAACAGGTCGATGGCCGGCACAGAAGAGCAGGGCAGAAACGGGTCCAGAAACAGATCGGCAACAGGTATCAGGCAGGAAAAAACAGGGCAAGATAATGCCGGATAGCAGAAAGCTTGCCTAGCTGAGAGCATAGGTTTGCAGACGGTCTGACAGCTTCCTCTTGGAAGACGGGGTTTGAAAATTGTTTAACAGCCAATCAGAGACTGAGGCTGTTGGCGCCAACGGGGCAGTCGCAGGTGCCCCAAATGAGCAATCATGACAGATTCCACATCGACCTGCATCCAAGTGAGTGATGGTGGCGTATCCAATCAAGTGTCTGCACCAGAAAAAATAAAATCAATAATTCGAGCTTTCTTCTATTCGTAAGAGTTCTAGATCACAGTTGATTCAAAGCATCCAGGAGCATGCAGAAACAGAAGGTACTTTTCATAATTAACTTAAACGTCGCTGTTATTCCTTGTAGTACATAATTTATCTGTGGTTTACACTAACAGGAACATATCAGGGATGTACCAAAGACATGAAAGTCAAGCAGTAATATAACATAAAACACTATACATACACAAATAAAAAAAGGACCTTTGTATGCCCTTTATGACTACAGTCCTGGGGTATTCTGGCGAAAAGACGATCATGAGGTTCCATTTGAACAGTTAAAATTATTCCACATTGATCTGTTTCCAAGTGAATGATGTCTGGGTACCTAATCAACCGTCTGCAGCAGAAAAAATAGAATCGATATTTCGAGCTTTCTTCTGTGGGAAAGAGTCCTAGATCCTGATTTTTTCGATTTATTGTTTTGATTGTCTGCTTCTATCTTCGGTGTTTTTCGTCCCGTTTGACAACTACACTTTGGATTACTTTCTATCCTATGGTTATGGGTTTTAACGCACAAAAATGCATTTATTCGAGGAATCAACTCCTTGCACTGAAGAATTCTCGTGCCGGCGTGATGAGGGGGCCCTATCGTGGCTAAGCGGCTACCGGCGTTATAAGTCTTCGGTACCGTCCGTAATCATGGTAAATGTGAACTCTACCAAATAAGACCGACGGACTGGTTGTGCTGGTGAAAAACATCAAAGCGTACAGTGAGTGCAGTTTGCTGTGTTTTACGGAAACGTGGCTCACGTCTAGCATCCCGGACGCTAACATGGAGCTACCCGCCTCCAGCACCGTTAGGGCAGACAGAGACACAAAAACCTGCGGGAAACGGAGAGGAGGTGGACTCGCTATCTATGTGAACACGAGGTGGTGTAACCCTGGGCGCAAAGATTTCCATCTGCTGCAAGGACGTCGAACTTTGGGACTAGCGTGTGACGTCATCCACTCCGCTGTTGCTAAACTAAATCACAGCACCTCGAGGCCATCCTGTTAATCTGTTAATAAACAACAAAAGAATACTGCTGGAAGTGTGAATTTCCCTACGGGGATGAATAAAGTATCTATCTATCTATCTATCTATCTATCCAATCCAAAGTCTCTGGGAGCGTTCCTAAACAAAAGGCAGTTCTCATAACCTTTTTAAATATAGCCGCAATTCCGTCAAGTGCATGTTTATCTGTGGTTTCGGTGAATAGAAAAAAAAAAAATCTGTGATGCACCAAGGAAGTCAAACTACAATATGGCAATGAAATGAAAATTAAATAATCTGCATTCATATAGCGCTAACCCAATAGCGGCCTTGTATTGCAGCCATGTAGGACGC
Organism: Urocampus carinirostris; assembly: GCF_059441175.1. Lineage (NCBI taxonomy): Eukaryota > Metazoa > Chordata > Actinopteri > Syngnathiformes > Syngnathidae > Urocampus > Urocampus carinirostris. Next base: position 4,821,236 of record NC_142356.1, read on the forward strand.
TAACCTGCTTATTGGGGGTATTAGGGGTTCAGTGTCTTACCCAAGGACACTTCGACATGTAACACGGACGAGCCGGCATTCGAACCGGGATCCCTTGATCCCAAGACGAACGCTCTACCTCCTGAGCTACTGCCGCCCCAATAAACAAAAAAATATAAAAGGAGTCTGGCATACCTCTATGACTACCAGGGCATTCTAGACTAAAATACGACAGATTATGAGGTTCTTTCCCAATAGCGGCCTTGTATTGCAGCCATGTAGGACGCCAACCTGCTTATTGGGGGTATTAGGGGTTCAGTGTCTTACCCAAGGACACTTCGACATGTAACACAGACAAGCCGGGATTCGAACCGGGATCCCTTGATCCCAAGACGAGCGCTCTACCTCCTGAGCTACTAGTAACATGTTGAAAATTTGTCCGGAAAGTGCATGACAGCCTGTAAACTAGTCTAGAAAGTCTATGACGGCCACGACGCAGCTTCCCATCTCTGCCAGCCGGTCCATGCAGGCGTTCACATGCTTCAGGTCAAACGCTGGTCCCCAATAAACAAACAAATATAAAAAGGAGTCTGGAATACCTCTATGACCACCAGGGCATTTTAGAGTAAAAGACGACAGATTATGAGGTTCCTTCCGAGCAGTTAATAATGATTCCGCATCGATCCGGACCCGAGCGAATGATGTCTGCGTACCTAATCAAGCGTCTGCATCAGAAAGTGAAATCGATGGACGAAGCTTTCTTCCATCCCGAAGAGGCCGAGACGGCGGTTGATCGGAAGCTTCCGGGAGCGTGCCGAGTCTCCCAGAAAATGTAAAAACAGCGAGACCTTGACATTTGTCCACGTCACATCCTTCTGCCTTCTCACATCCATCTGACGCGGAAGAAAAGCATGATTAGTCCCGCCGCATAATAGATGCATGTGGTGGGAAAGGTCAGCAGTTGTCAGACCTTAATGCCTAACCTTTAACGCGGGTGATGAAATTAAATCAAATGAATGACGGGGATGACTCCCTGGAACGCGGGGTATTTATGTAAATCGATGAATGCTGCTTTTACATTAACGCTGTGGGAGAAGATCGCACGGGGAGTGCGGGATTACATTTTTCGCTAACGTGATCGGGCGTTTCTTGTCTGAAGGTTTCTTGTCTGGTAAACATAAACGATGGATGGGGCGGCAGTAGCTCAGGAGGTCGAGCGCTCGTCTTGGGACCAAGGGATCCCGGTTCGAATCCCGGCTCGTCCGTGTTACATGTCGAAGTGTCCCTGGGTAAGACACTGAACCCCTGATACCCCCAATAAGCAGGTTAGCGCCTTACATGGCTGCACGGCCGCTATAGGAGAAAAACATTTCTTTTTAAGGGGCGGCAGTAGCTCAGGAGGTAGAGCGCTCGTCTTGGGATCAAGGGATCCCGGTTCGAATCCCGGCTCGTTTGTGTTACATGTCGAAGTGTCCCTGGGTAAGACACTGAACCCCTGATACCCCCAATAAGCAGGTTAGCGCCTTACATGGCTGCACGGCCGCTATAGGAGAAAAACATTTCTTTTTAAGGGGCGGCAGTAGCTCAGGAGGTAGAGCGCTCGTCTTGGGATCAAGGGATCCCGGTTCGAATCCCGGCTCGTTCGTGTTACATGTCGAAGTGTCCCTGGGTAAGACACTGAACCCCTGATACCCCCAATAAGCAGGTTAGCGCCTTACATGGCTGCACGGCCGCTATAGGAGAAAAACATTTCTTTTTAAGGGGCGGCAGTAGCTCAGGAGGTAGAGCGCTCGTCTTGGGATCAAGGGATCCCGGTTCGAATCCCGGCTCGTTCGTGTTACATGTCGAAGTGTCCTTGGGTAAGACACTGAACCCCTGATACCCCCCAATAAGCAGGTTAGCGCCTTACATGGCTGCACGGCCGCTATAGGAGAAAAACATTTCTTTTTAAGGGGCGGCAGTAGCTCAGGAGGTAGAGCGCTCGTCTTGGGATCAAGGGATCCCGGTTTGAATCCCGGCTCGTTCGTGTTACATGTCGAAGTGTCCTTGGGTAAGACACTGAACCCCTGATACCCCCCAATAAGCAGGTTAGCGCCTTACATGGCTGCACGGCCGCTATAGGAGAAAAACATTTCTTTTTAAGGGGCGGCAGTAGCTCACGAGGTCGAGCGCTCGTCTTGGGACCAAGGGATCCCAGTTCGAATCCCGGCTCGTCCGTGTTACATGTTGAAGTGTCCCTGGGTAAGACACTGAACCCCTGATACCCCCCAATAAGCAGGTTAGCGCCTTACATGGCTGCACGGCCGCTATAGGAGAAAAACATTTCTTTTTAAGGGGCGGCAGTAGCTCAGGAGGTCGAGCGCTCGTCTTGGGACCAAGGGATCCCAGTTCGAATCCCGGCTCGTCCTGTTACATGTCGAAGTGTCCCTGGGTAAGACACTGAACCCCTGGTACCCCCCAATAAGCAGGTTAGCGCCTTACATGGCTGCAAGGCCGCTATTGGGAAATGTGGAGCACATTGTAAAGCGCTTTGGGAAGTCATTGACTTGAACAGCGCTCTATAAAAGCAGATTATTTCATTTTCATTTCATGTGCACTAAGGTTATAATTTGTTTTTTGATCAGGGCTCAAAATTACTAATTAAGAAGCGACTCAAGTCAAAGTTACAGTGCATGAAGGTCAAAATACACGGGTTCCACTGACGTTGTGTCCTAAATGCGGTATTTGGAAGTCGAGTCGAAGGAGAACGAAGTTGAGTAAAGTTAGTAGAGTTTGTCGGGGAACCGGCTTCTTCGGTTTGGCTCACTAAAAAGAACCGGCTCTTTCGGGTCTGAAACGGCTCTTCGGGTTGTTTTTGCTTTTTTAATCCCAACGTGACCAAATATTATGTAAAATTATGCACAGAATGACCTAGCCATCCTGGGAGGGGGAATACCTCATGTGCAGTCCCTTCTCAAGGTTTCTGAATTTCCTTATGTTGAGATTTTTGAGTTTTTCCTTGCCCTCGTGTAGGTTTTAGATCAGGGGATAGTGTATTAATAGTATGTAGTTTGCAGTAATATGTGGTGAGCAATGTTCCCTGTAATTTTCCACGGGTCTGAGCGTTCACACATAGTCAGTGAGCAGCGCTTGAAACCACAGTGAGCAACCATAATCCCAAGTGTGGCAAGATAATTCATTATCAAACATGTCCAAAACATCACGTTACATTTTGCAGAGTTTCTGGCAATGCAAAATGATTTTTCTCTTTTGAATGAATTGACTCATGTACTATTGCAAAGGTTGTACGGCCTGCAAACGTCGTTTGTTCATACAATTCTTTCATAAGACATCCATTTCTTTGTATTTCCTGATCTATTTTGTCGCATAATATTAACATTTTTGGGGGCTTATTGAGTCGGTTGTAAGATACAGAATTGTACTTAATCACGTTTTTTTAGTGGAAGTACAATGTTGGCAACAAGATTCACTTGATATCATTGGAAATTATTTGAATGCAACACAAACTTTTTCTTCTTTTTTACGTGTTTTTTTTCTACTTTTTTTTAAATTCCTTTGAAAAAAAAATCGCATTGTGTTTATTTTTTCCAAGCTGTTACTTTTTTTCTTTTTGTTCTCTATTTACTTTTTTTCCTATGTTTCTTTCTTTTCTTTTTTTCTGGCTTTTTTCTAAATTTTCTAAATTTTTCCTTTTTTTTCTTCGTTTTGTTTCTTTTTTTCCCAGCTTTTCACTACTTTTTCATTTTGGTATTTTTTTCTTTTTTTGGTCTATTTCCCCCTTCCTTTAAGTCATTTTGTGCATAATTTTACATACTATTTGGTCATGTTGGGATTAAAGAAGCAAAAACAACCTGAAGAGCCGTTTAGGACCCGCAAGAGCCGGTTCCTTTTAGTGAGCCGAGCCGAAGAAGCCGGTTCTCGAAAAACTCTACTAACTTTACTCAACTTCGTTCTACTTTGACTCGACTTCAAAATACCGCATTTAGGACACAACGTCAGGGGAACCCGTGTATTTTTACCCTCATGCACTGTAACTTTGACTTAAGTCGCTTCTTAATTAGTCATTTTGAGCCCTGATTTTTGTGCGCTGGCTCGATTTTCTTCTGCGCTAAGAACACTGAACCAGACACATAATTATGAACGATACAATAAATATATTTGTTGCCGTTGTGAGTACTCTTATGGAAACTGCATTTTGATTTGACCACTTATGGAAGTGCAAATGGAAGAGATGTGAATTCCCTTGAATGTCCCTGGCCTTTGAATGTCTCACACAAAGCGAAAATTGATGGCAGGAGTGTCCACGAGTCTTTTCATGCAGTCCAGGTATGTTGGACACAGTGACCGAGTTTTCTTCGGAATAACTGCCGTGGGCGGAGCCGATGGTAGGAACCGGAGGAATAGATTAAACGAAACAACCCCGATGTCCATTTTCATAATTATGTTTTTTGTGCCAAGTCCGACTGCCCGGCCAGCGCTCATATGGAGGGCAGGACGGACAGAGAGGGAGGGAAATCAATAGTGGAGGACGGAGAAGTAGTCTGGGAAAAAAAAGCAAAACATTCCCGTGGTGGTACTATAAGTTAAAACAAAAAAAATATATAGTATAAAGCACCGTAGTTGTGCTACCTTATGGGAAGGATGGGTGATACTGGGAATTTTGATATTGATTCAATCAGAAACTTTAATGTTTAAAGCTTTGAAAACTCTCTCGGCGTACCGTCTTTCTTCGTAAATATGTGTAACCATGTATAATATGTATTTGCATTTGTATATTTTTGTAATGTATTTATTTTAGAGATTTATTCTGTTATGTGTTCAAGGGACGACTCAAAAAGAAGGGGCGGAGCAAACGCGGGCTGATGGGTATTGGGGTTTAGCTGAGATACCGGTAGATCTGTCTGTTGTCGCAGCGGACACTAGTGGATATATATTTTCCCCACCCTTAAATTTGAAAATATACATTTTGTTTCCTCAAGAACAACGGTTCCCAGACTTTACAAGTCTGCATCATACCTTAATTACGGGTATCATTTTCCATTCATGATGCCCATTGTGGTTCTAAGATTGTCTACTAACGAAATTGTGAATATCCTTGATTGCTGTAAGGATTGTCGAGAAGGGTTGTTCAAACCTCACATTATTTGTTTGTTGTTATTAGTGTCAATAAATTTGTTCAAACCAAAAAAAAAAAAAAGTTACTATTGTGGAACTTACAGCCTGGTCTGGGTTAAACTTATGATTGTGCCACAAATTATAATGCGTGCGCACGCGGCTTGTACAGAGGTGCGGCTTGTGTAAGTACAAAAGTGGCAAATCACTTAAAACGTGGTGGGTGCGGCTTATAATCACGTGCGCTCTATAGTCCGGGATTTACGGTACTACTGTATTTGCAAAGATTGATCAATCGGAAAACATTGCTGATGAGAATCGCAAAACTTAATGCGACGGGGATCGACTCATGTTCGACTCCCGTTGCAAACAATGGTTTTGATTTTGGTCAAGCCAATCAATCTAATATCACTTATACAAAATGTGCAATGGTTATCCACAAAAATACAGTAGCACTTACTGTAGTTTTAATTATTTGCGTCTTATAGTCCAGTCAAACGAGTTCGCCGCGGTAGCCTCTATCTCGGTATCGGTTTTTTTCGTTGCAAACGAAGCGAGCGGTTTGATGCTACTGTGCTCATGCGTCTGCCGCCTCGGATTTCATGTGGTAGTTATGAAGTGAAAGGAAGTCCGTCTCTTTTTAGAGAACCGGCTTTTTCGGCTCAACTGATTAAAGAGAGCCGGCTCTCAAACGGCTCACTTGCTTTGATGCGTTATATTACGAATGGTGATGTTGTATAAAGAAGTTAAGAAAAAATGACAGGTTTGTGGTTATCCCTTTAATTAGTATATTACCAACAATGATTTAATGCAGAAAATGAATTCATAATATGAATAAGAACATGTATTATTCTACTTAATTCTATTTGCATGTATTTTTTCCTTCTACAGTGCACACCCAAGCGACTTCATTTTTGAACTTTTTTATAATAAACCTCATTCGTGTCGAGCAACTCAGTATCTCACAACAAAATGTTAATTAACATTATATATATATATAACGAAACACTTGTGAAATATAACATGTTCTCATTATCTCTTTAGCTACACCGCTTATCCTCAGTAGGGCCGCGGGGGTGCTGGAGCCCATCCCAGCAATCATCGGGCAGTGGGCAGGGGACACCCTGAACTGGTTGCCAGCCAATCGCAGGGCACACCGGGACAGACAACTCACTCGCTCATTCCCTGCTAGGGACAATTTGGACAGGCCAATTCACCTGAAATGCATGTTTTTGGAATGTGGGAGGAAACCCAGGCAAACACGGGAGAACATGCAAACTCCGCACAGGAAGTCTGGAGCTGGATTTGAACCCACGCAGGAGGTTCCCAAGACATGAACTACGCCGCCGTGCTGCCCAATATAACATGTTAAACTACATGAATAAACACATACAAAAAAAAAATAGGGTGTAAGATTATTTTGTATTTTTTAAAGGAAAATACAACATTTTGTAAGGGCATGGAGCCCTGGAGCTTGACAGGTATGATACTTGCTTAGTATCAGTAATATCACTATTTGGATCGACCCACTTATCCCTTACCCTAGAGACGTTGTGTTCTTTCCGGTTTTATAGGTGGTACCACACCTGTAAACTCCATTCCGTACAGCTGACTTTATGATTTCTTTATACTGCTTTCAATAACCTCGCCGAGTCCCTTCCCGGGCTTGATAAAATTTTATACCGTGGTTATTATTTCCAATGACGCTCTCCTCCTATGGCCTTCTCTCATTAAGGCGACCCGCTTTTCACCGGAGGTCACAACCGAGGGATATTTAGTACTCGGGGGCTGGTTCTATGGGTTACGTCAGGTTCTCCCGCCTGGCGCAGTGCGTCTGCACTTCTCGTTATCTCGAGCGTTTCGTCATCCTATTCGTTATCTTCCGACGTTTTCCGAGTAGCGGCTCCGGTTTACCTTGGCAACAGCCTGCAGCCACATTAGCATATTTATAAGACCGAACGACTGTATTTTTTTTGCTGGAATAACAGAGCCTCAGCAACGACTCCGATGGAAAAAGCAATGTATATCATTTTCTGTCCTGATCCTGTGCACACTAGACCGGTTGTTGAGGAGATGAGTCAAGTTAAGTCATTTAAGTGTACAGGGAGTGCAGTTTGCTGTGTTTTATGGAAACGTGGCTCACGTCTAGCATCCCGGATGCTAACGTGGAGCTACCCGGAGCTACCTGGAGCTACCCGGAACTACCTGGAGCTACCCGGAGCTACCCGGAGGTACCCTGCCTCAGCACTGTTAGACAGAGACACAAAAGCCTGTGGGAAGAGGAGAGGAGGTGGACTCGCTACACAGCACCCCAAGGCCATCCTGTTAATCTGTTAATAAAAAAAACAAAAGGATACTGCTGGAAGTGTGAATTTCCCTACAGGGATGAATAAAGTATCAATATATCCATCTATCTAGACAGCTAGACATCTATCTAGACATCTATCTATCTATCTAGAAATCTATGTATCTATCTATCTATCTATCTATCTATCTAGACATCTATCTAGACATCTATCTATCCATCTAGACATCTATCTACCTACCTATCTACCTACCTACCTATCTATCTATCTATCTATCTATCTATCTATCTATCTATCTATCTATCTATCTATCTATCTATCTATCTATCTATCTGACTAGACATCTATCTAGACATCTATCTATCTATCTATCTATCTATCTATCTATCTATCTATCTATCTATCTATCTATCTATCTATCAATCTATCTATCTATCTATCTATCTATCTATCTATCTATCTATCTATCTATCTATCTATCTCTCTATCTATCTAGACATCTATCTATCTAGACATCTATCTAGACATCTATCTATCTATCTAGACATCTATCTATCCATCTAGACATCTATCCATCTATCTATCTATCTATCTAGACATCTATCTAGACATCTATCTAGACATCTATCTAGACATCTATCTATCTAGACATATATCCAGACATATATCTATCCATCTATCTAGACATATATCTACCTATCTACCTACCTACCTATCTATCTGACTAGACATATATCTAGACATCTATCCATCTATCTAGACATCTATCCATCTATCTATCTATCTATCTATCTATCTATCTATCTATCTATCTATCTATCTATCTATCTATCTATCTATCTATCTATCTATCTATCTATCTATCTATCTATCTATCTAGACATCTATCTATCTAGACATCTATCTATCTATCTATCTATCTATCTATCTATCTATCTATCTATCTATCTATCTATCTATCTATCTATCTATCTATCTATCTATCTATCTATCTACCTGACTAGACATCTATCTATCTATCTATCTATCTATCTATCTATCTATCTATCTATCTATCTAGACATCTAGACATCTAGACATCTATCTATCTATCTAGACATCTAGACATCTATCTATCTATCTATCTATCTATCTATCTATCTATCTATCTATCTATCTATCTAGACATCTAGACATCTATCTATCTATCTAGACATCTAGACATCTATCTATCTATCTATCTATCTATCTATCTATCTATCTATCTATCTATCTATCTATCTATCTATCTATCTATCTATCTATCTATCTATCTATCTATCTATCTATCTATCTATCTATCTATCTCTCTATCTCTCTATCTATCTAGACATCTATCTATCTAGACATCTATCTAGACATCTATCTATCTATCTATCTATCTATCTAGACATATATCTAGACATTTATCTAGACATATATCTAGACATCTATCTAGACATCTATCTATCTAGACATCTATCTAGACATCTATCTAGACATCTATCTAGACATATATCTAGACATCTATCTATCTAGACATCTATCTAGACATCTATCTAGATAAACATATATAGTACCTACCTCAAGGAAATTCACTCCATACGAGCGGATATAAAATGTATTAACCGCAAAACTCGAAGGAATACTGTATTTTTAAATCGAGTGTTCTGGTACTTTGTTGTGTTCACAGTTGTTGGAAGTTATGTTATCGTTGATAATACACAAATCCCTCTTATGACTACATCAACTTCAGCTTTCAGATTATCAAAATCGCTTTGCTGACTACAAACAAGTCACAGCAATCCTGCGTTAGTTGAAAATTGTCTACGCGGGCAAAAAAAGTTCTTCTGGCTTCTCATTTCGCTCGCGCTCGCTCGCCACGTTTGCAGACGCACTAGCAAAATCAGCAGGCACAGTTGATAAATCAAAAACCGGCTGCCAAATTCTTCGATTTGCAGCCTTTCTACAACCTGTAAAATAAACTGCAGCGGTAGATCGGCTTCTACGTCCGTTTACGTGGACCGTCGAGCTGGCTGGCGTTTCGGATATGTAATGTCATGTTTATTGAAAGTATTGTTGGATACATGAATCAAAACATGACAAAAAAATGATGCTGAGAGCGAGCATTGCCAAATTTGGTCACCTTACGCCCCCTCCCCTAAAAAAAATTGAAAAATCTATCTCTGCCAACCTTTGCTTAAAAATTTGCACCGAATTTGCACTAAAAAAATCCAAATTTTTGGTATCCTGAAATAAATATAGTTTCCATGCAATTTCCTGGTAGGTCTAGGCACCTGTAACTTAGCTACCGTAAATTCCGGACTATAGAGCGCACCCGATTATGAGCCGCACCCACCACTTTGTAGGTGAATTGCCATTTTTATACTTACATAAGCCGCACCCATGTATAAGCCGCGTGCGCCCACATGAAAACTTGTGACACCATCACAAGTTTTACCCAGATAAGGCTGTAAGGTCCGCGATTGTAAATTTTTGGATTGAACAAGTTTATTGACACTAATAACAGTAAACAAACAATGTGAGGTTTGAACAACCCTTCTCGACAATCTTAACAGCAATCAAGCATATTCACAATTTCGTTATGTCTGGCAATATGACATTTTTAACATTATTTGGTTTGAACAAATGTATTGACACTAATAACAGTAAACAAACAATGTGATGTTTAAACAACCCACATAAATAGTACACAATCTTAGAACCACGGATGGCATCATAGTTGGAAACTGATACCCGTAATTAACGTATGATGCAGACTTGTAAAGTCTGGGTTCCGTTGAAAGTAACCCAAGGAAACAAAATTTATATTTCCAAAGTTAAGGGTGGGAAAAATATATATCCACTATTGTCTGCTGCGACAACAGACAGGTCTACCGGTAACTCAGCTTTACCCCACTTCCCATCAGCCCGCGTTTACTCCGCCCCTTCTTTTTGATTCGCTCGTAGAACACATAACAGAATAAATCTCTAAAATAAATACATTACAAAAATATACCGTTGCAAATACATATTATACATGGTTACACATATTTACGAAGAAAGACGGTACACCGAGAGAGTTTTCAAAGCTTAAATAAAAATAATATAACTTGCATCCCAAACCGTGCCTTTGAAAGGTACCAACACGCTAGTAGCATCACGCTCGCAATGTATCAAACGTGCCTGTTAATAAAAAGCATCCCAACATTGTGAAATTCAGATCGTTCTCAACATCCTCCTCATAACTATAGCCATCAAGGGCGCCTTCCTCACTATCGAAACGTACCTTAACTTTTTAATGTAAGCATAAACTTAGAGGTTGCAGTCTTTCTTGGCGCACATACTCTACTGGTCTTAATCTTACCTTTCATACTTCAGCGCCGCTGGTGGCCGTTAGAAAAATTACATAAATTGGCCGCTTCACTGAATAAGCCGCAGGGCTGAACATTTGGGAAAAAAGTAGCGGCTTATAGTCTGGAATTTATGGTATATCTCCGACGTTAGACGGAATTATTTCAAAGAATCCTCCAGCTATGCGCGTGCAAATCGGTGCATGCAGAAAGTATCAGTGAATGTCTGTAGGCATAAGGCAGACGAATCAACTGTGCATCGGAGAGAGTTTCTGTCAGCTTCTCGTCAGTGAGCTTGTCATTTTAAGTCAGATGACGAGTTGAGAACAGAGTCTTTACTCTCACGAAGGCACCGAAAGGGAATCAGGGGAAAATAGTAATCAAGACACTTTGCACGGAGTTTAGAAGTCACGCTCGATATTTGGAATGCGATCGAATGAAGACGGTGGACTCTGTTATCAAGCTCTGGTATTGTTATCGTAACCAGGGTTGGGTAGGGTTACTTTAACTGGATTACTTTCAATGACTTTTGGTTTACTCCAATACCAAATATGCTAATAAAAGACAAAAGAAACGAAATAGGAATAAGATTATGACTTACAACACTTGGTAAGCTTTCTCTCCTGGCTTTGATCTTGTTATGTCCTGCACGGTTGTCATAGCACCCAGCTGGCCCCGCCCCTTGACACCGGCTGAGACGCATTGAACTGATTGCTTGTGGAGTACTTAAACGCTCCTGCCCGTTGCCAGACCACTGCTTTACCTTTTTGAAAACCTGTTCATGCCTGTTTGATCTGAATAATGCCTAGTTTGTAATTTTGATTGCCTTTAAACCTTTTTGTTTTGTCTTTGGTCCGTTTGTGTTTTGGACAACTTTTATTTCCTAATTAAAGTGACAGATCGTCTACGCATTCCCGGTCCGTTACCTGACAGATCTCTTTGATCTCCGGCAAAACTAACCTAAAATGCGACAGAAACAAAATGAAAATCAATCCAAACAGCTTGCCAACATCATTTCTGCCGTACCTTGATAAAAAACGAGAAAATGAGAAAACTCAATCCGCATATTATGAATGATAAAGCAACACCATGCACAAAACGAATTCATAACTTATAAAAAGCAACTATTCTACTTAATGATTATATCATTTATTATTTTTCACTCTACAACAACATGTAACTGTGTTGTTTAACTCATGTAGCCTTTTTATTATATTAAGCAACTTTAATGTCAACTGTGGGATCTAAACCTCTATTACTTTGGTTCAGTCTGCGCACATGTGAAATAAAACGACAGAAGTCTGGGGTCTGATCAGAGTGACACCTTGTACGGCCTCGAGTCATACCTAATTGGTATAATGGCGGCGCCCTCTGTTGGCTGCGGCTGCATCGACTCGCTACAACGGGTCAGGTGTATCGACATTTCGTTCTGTGTACATTGTTACAAAGAATGACAATACAAAGGAAATTATTATTACAAACGTCATTTGTGTTCACAACAATTATTTCACAAGATTTCCATTCCTTTTTTCTCCTGGTATCTTTTGTCGCATAATACTAACATTTTGGGGGGCTTATTGAGTCGGTTGCACGATACAGAACTGTACTTAATCACATTTTTGAGTGGAACTACAATGTTGGCAACAAGATTGACTTGGTATAATTAGAAATTATTTGAATGCAACACAAAACTTATTCTTCTTTTTCCCTGTTTTTTTTTTCAATTTGTTTAAATTACTTTAAAAAAATCTCATTGTGTTTATTTGTTCCTAGCTGTTACTATTTTATTTTTGTTCTCTAAATACTTTTTTTTTTTCTTTGTTTCTTTCTTTTCTTTTTTATGGCTTTTTTCTGAATTTTTCCTTGAATTTGTCTTTTTTTCTCAGCTTATCACTGCTTTTTCATTTTGGTATTTTTTTTTCTTTCTTTTCTATTCCCCCCCTTCCTTTAAGTCATTTTTGGTAGTGTGCCCGCTTTGAGACTGGGAGGTCGCTGGTTCGCGCCTCGGCCGAGACATACCTAATTGGTATAATGGCGGCGCCCTCTGTTGGCTGCGGCTGCATCGACTCGCTACAACGGGTCAGGTGTATCGACATTTCGTTCTGTGTACATTGTTACAAAGAATGACAATACAAAGGAAATTATTATTATTATTATTATTTTGTGCACAATTTTACATAATATTTGGTCGTGTAGGGATCAAAGAAGCAAAAACAACCTGAAGAGCCGTTTGGGACCCGAAAAAAACGGTTCTTTTTAGTGAGCCGAGCCGAAGAAGCCGGCTCTCGAAAAACTCTACTGACTTTACTCAACGTTCTACTTCGACATTGACATCAAAATACCGCATTTAGAACACAGCGTCAGGGAAACCCGTGTATATTTACCTTCATGCACTGTAACTGACTTAGTTCGCTTCTTAATTAGCAATTTTGAGCCCTGATTTTTGTGAGCTGGCTAGATTTTCTTGTGCACGGAAAAGCTCTGGGTAGTGCACCATTGCGCACTCACGCAGCTTCGAGGGAACATTGCGCTGGCTAGATTTTCTTGTGCGCTGAGAATGTGCGGGCAGTGCGCAGTTTAGAGGGAACATTGCTCACATCTATTTTGCCCAAAATGTTACAAAAAGGCCGATAATCTGGTTCTACACACGGCATATTTATCAAATGCTTTTAGTCATCCCCCGGCACAAGCATGAAGCATACGAGCGTGACTTCATTGATTATTCATATCTCCCGACACGTCGACGTGATCAATCAGGATCTAATCATGTTTCCAACCACCCAGAAGCTTTTAAGACAAATTGTAATAAATTTTGTTTTTATATAAATAAATAAAAAACTCAACCTGTAGTCCCTGCAGCGAATGCCCAGGGAAACTTGAGATGCGAAATTAAAACGGGAAGTTAAAGTGAGATGGGGCAGAAATGTCTCTTGCAGAGAAATATGATTAAAGTTTTACTCTGCAGATTTGTTGTACGACTTTTCAAGTCTGGTTTTGAGGAGCTTACAAATGCTGCAGTGACGAAAATGCAGAGGTGGGTAGTAAGGAGTTATAGTTACTCTGATGCATTTACTTGAGTAAGTTTCGGGACATAATGTACTTTTAGGAGTATCTCCAAACAGAAGAGCAGCTTCAGCGACAGATTGCTTTCACAGTCTTGTTCCACAGACAGACTGAGGAGATCATTTCTTCCTCATGCCATGAGGCTCTTCAACTCCACCCGGGGGAGTAAAAGTCCACATTGAACCCCACCCCTGCATGTGCATATTACCCTATTTTTATTACAGTGTGTATTTTCCGTAGCACTATTTAAATACTCTACAGCAAAACGTTATATTGGGTATTTTTGTATTCAATATCTTGATTTTATTATTTTATTTTTCAACACAAGGATACTGCTGGAAGTGTGAATTTCCCTACAGGGATGAATAAAGTATCTATCTATCTATCTATCTATCTATCTATCTATCTATCTATCTATCTATCTATCTATCTATCTATCTATCTATCTATCTATCTATCTATCTATCTATCTATCTATCTATCTATCTATCTATCTATCTATCTATCTATCTATCTGTCTGTCTGTCTGTCTGTCTGTCTGTCTGTCTGTCTGTCTGTCTGTCTGTCTGTCTGTCTGTCTGTCTGTCTGTCTGTCTGTCTGTCTGTCTGTCTGTCTGTCTGTCTGTCTGTCTGTCTGTCTGTCTGTCTGTCTGTCTGTCTGTCTGTCTGTCTGTCTGTCTGTCTGTCTATCTATCTATCTATCTATCTATCTATCTATCTATCTATCTATCTATCTATCTATCTATCTATCTATCTATCTATCTATCTATCTATCTATCTATCTATCTATCTATCTATCTATCTATCTATCTATCTATCTATCTATCTATCTCTCCCTCTCTCTCTCTCTCTCTCTCTCTCTCTCTCTCTCTCTATCTATCTATCTATCTATCTATCTATCTATCTATCTATCTATCTATCTATCTATCTATCTATCTATCTATCTATCTATCTATCTATCTATCTATCTGGACATCTCTCTCGCTCTCTCTCTCTCTTTCACTCTCTCTATCTATCTATCTATCTATCTATCTATCTATCTATCTATCTATCTATCTATCTATCTATCTATCTATCTATCTATCTATCTATCTATCTATCTATCTATCTATCTATCTATCTATCCATCCATGTTTTAATCACTATACTTTTTACTTTTACTTGAGTAGATTTGTAACTGTGTTTACATTAGGCTATATTGAAGCCGTTACTTAACTCCCTACCGCGTACGTACGCTTCTGTCTGCCTCTGCTAGGGCGCATTTATTTTGTCAGAGACCTTGTTTTTGTATTTAGATTCCACCAGTGACCCAAACAACCACCAGGTGGTATTTGTTCGAAGCGTTAGGAAGTTTTTTAATATGTCTTTTGCATTTTTATATTTTATTGTAGCCTCTCTCTCTCACACACACACACACACACACACACGAACACACCATATACATGCACAAGCGATCGGAAAACAAAAGCACTAACCCAACCATTGCCATAAAAAAATTCCAAGACCGACTAATCCCCTTAATTGATTACTGTGCACATTTACATGGTTTTACATGTTGATACTGGCAATAATTTGTTTCCAATCGGATTATTCCATGCAGGTAAACATACCAACAATGAACAGTGTGTTTTTAATTTAAATGCCATTTTAACACAAGCAAGAAATACTAAAAAATTCACTGGTAAAGAAAAGTAATAGCTGGAGACTAGAGACTTTAAATGTAATTGTGTAGGCGGAATTTAGGACTTCTGAGCCTAAATTGCACCCAACAGTAGAATGAGTCTTTGCCGAAGTAACGCACTTAAGATAGAGAGGGGGTGGGCATGCATTTGTTGTGTTTGGTTTTGTCCCAAAAGAAACAATTGTCCTTCTTTATGTTTTGTTTTTTGTGGACATGTGCTGTTTAAAGGACGCGTGCCCAAAGGTGTTGAGTTTAGGGCCCTAGAGCATGGTTTGAGACCCTTTTTGACACAATGACCCATGAAAACCAAATGCTTCGAAGCCGTAATATAATCCGTATTTAAGTTATGTATCAAAACGCTACACTTCTTTGTATGTATGATCGACGTCAATGTCAGGTCGCTGAAGTTTCCTTTAATCTTCGAGGAACGGTGACAAGTGAATGACAACAATAAAAAGGACTGTTTTGTCTGACCCTCGGAAAGAAAAGGTTTGATAGTACGGGTTTAGAGCTCAGCCAGGAGAGGTTAATTAACTGAGGACTCAGTAGGAGTCATTAGGTTTGAAAACGCGTTCCCAAATGTGTTGCGTTTAGGGCCCTAGAGCATGGTTTGAGACCTTTTTTGACACAATGAGCCATGAAAACCAAATACTTTGAAGCCACAATATAATCCAGATTTAAGTTATGTATCAAAACGCTTCACTTCCTTTTATGTATGATCGACGTCAATGTCAGGTCGCTGAAGTTTCCTTTAATCTTCGAGGAACGGTGACAAGTGAATGACAACAATAAAAAGGACTGTTTTGTCTGACCCTCGGGAAGAAAAGGTTTAATAGTACGGGTTTAGAGCTGAGTCAGGAGAGGTTGATTGACTGAGGACTCAGTAGGAGTCATTAGGTTTGAAAACGCGTTCCCAAATGTGTTGAGTTTAGGGCCCTAGAGCATGGTTTGAGACCCTTTTTGACACAATGAGCCATTAAAACCAAATACTTTGAAGCCACAATATAATCCAGATTTAAGTTATGTATCAAAACGCTTCACTTCCTTTTATGTATGATCGACGTCAATGTCAGGTCGCCGACGTTTCCTTTAATCTTTGAGGAACGATGACAAGTGAATGACAACAATAAAAAGGACTGTTTTGTCTGATCCTCGAGGGGGTCACAAGGGAATAAACCGTTTACTAGACCGGCTTTAGAGCTCAGTCAGGAGAGGCTAATTGACTGATGACTCAGTAGGAGTCATTGGGTTAAACAGCAATGAAAGGTGTTTAAAAAGTACTTAAAACAAAAAAGACTAGGTTTGCCGAAATCGTTCGAGGCCGGAAAAATATCGTCGGAAAAAACACCCTTACATGGCACAAGAAAGGTTAGGCCTCATTTAACCAGGGTTGGGTAGGGTTACTTTAACTGGATTACCTTCAATTACTTTTGGATTACTCCAATACCAAATATGCTAATAAAAGACAAAAGAAACTAAATATGAAAACAATGATGACTCACAACACGTGGTAAGCTTTCTCTCCTGGCTTTGATCTCTTTGATCTCCGGCAAAACGAACCTAAAATGCGACAGAAACTAAATGAAAATCAATCCAAACAGCTTGCCAACATCATTTTTGCCGTTCCATGTATTCCGTTACTCCCCAAGCCTGCACAAAATGTAGTAATCTTACTCATATTTAGTTTATTTTGTCTTTTATTAGCATATTTGGTATCGGAGTAATCCAAAAGTAATTGAAAGTAATCCAGTTAAAGTAACCCGACCCAACCCTGCATTTAACACGTTGAGAAAGCCCGGAAAGACACTGGTGACTTTGTACATACAGTAAAACGGCAATAACAGACCGACAGACCAGACGTGGTCTGATTTATGACCCGCCTGGTTCATTCTCCGATGCAGCCATTTCAATCAATTCCCAGTTACTCTGCTCCATTCGGGTGATTTAAACAAGGCCCGTCCTTTCAAACGGCAGCGGAGGCCTTCATCAAATTAGAATCGCAGAGATTATTCAAGGGCCAGCTAAATGACTAAATCAATAGTTCAACGCTCAAATGACAAACGATGGCTTTCAATGGAGGGTCGCTCCCTTCCGGTTGGGGATATCTCAGAAGGAGAAAAAAAAAACCTACTTCCTTAGACAATCGCAATTACGAGTTTGGCTGATTTGCAGTTTTGGACCCTTTCCAGTTAGTGTAAGAGGTTCTGGTGGGCTTAGTTCCAGTCTCTACCAAGAGCTCCAAAATGCTGGAAAAGGGACTTTTATTTATAAACAGGCATTGAAACTAGTGATGCACGAGCATTATCGGACTAAATATTGCATCCAAATCAGCAGCCTGATAGGAAAAAAAAGCTATTTTTTTCCCAAACTTTCAACCCTGCGGCTTATTCAGTGATGCGGCCAATTTATGTCATTTTTCTAACGGCCGCTAGCGGCGCTCGAGTGTTGCTACCATTAACTGCCCTGTCAAAGCTATATAATTATTATAAAAGCTTTGAAAACTCTCTCGGTGTGCCGTCTTTCTTTGTAAATATGTGTAACCCATGTATAATATGTATTTGCAACTGTATATGTTTGTAATGTATGTATTTGTATTTATTTTAGATACTTATTCTGATATGTTTTGCACGGGTGAACAAAAAAGGAGGGGCGGAACAAACGCGGGGTGCCGAGTTTAAGTGGGGACCGCTAAAGGTGAGGAACGTTAAAAGTTGGTTAAAGAAAAATGAGTTGCGTGAGTAAATGTGTTCATCTGATATATTTTTTCCACCCTTACCTCTGGAAATATACACTTTTTTCCTTATATTACTTTCAACGGGACCCGGACTCTGCAGGTCTGCATCAAACCTTGAGTACCGGTATCATTTTCCGTTGGTTTTGCCGGCTGTGATTTTTGGACTGTGGACTTCAATGAAGGACATTTAGTTTCAATCGCGGGACTTGAAGTCGGGTTAATTTTGTGTTTGTGTCACATGTTTAAATGTGGGCGCGTGCGGCTTATATACAGGTGCGGCTTGTGTATGTACAAGATCGGTTTTCCTCTTAAAATGTGGTGGGTGCGGCTTATAATCGGGTGTGCTCTATAGTCCGGAATTTACGGTATTTAGAACATTGTAAGCATGTGCTTTTCTTATTATAGTATTTTTGGATAGTTCATAGAAGTAGTAGCAAAACTTGGTCTTTTTGCCTCTCTAACTCTCTAATATGTCTATGAGGCACTGGATACCTAAGCCAAAATGAGTCAGAATAAGTATGCTCTTTCGACACTACTTGATATAAATAATCCAATTATATAATTTCCTAATTAGAATACATATGGTTTTATTATAGTTGTAGTACAACTTGGTCGTGTCCCCTCTCTATATTTCCGTAATGTGTCTAAGGCACTGGAGAACATGGCCAAAATGAGTCACGATATGCAAAGCTGTGTCAACACTACTTGATAAAAAGATTCCAAGCATTTATCTTCCTACTTAGAATTTATATGGATTTATAATAGACATTGTAATACAACTTGTTGTCACCTCTCTACCTCTCGGTAATGTGTCTGAGGCACTGGAGAACATGGCCAAGATGATTCAGGCCAAGTAAGCTCTGTCAAAAGTACTTGATAGAAAGATTCCAAACATTTGTTTTACTATATAGAATGTATATGGATTTATTATAGACGTTGTAGTAAAACTTGTTGACTCCTCTCTACCACTGCGTAATGTGCCTGAGGCACTGGAGGACATGGCCAAAATGAGTCAGGATATGTAAGCTCTGTCAAAAATACTTGATAGAAAGATTCCAAGAATGTATCTTCCTAATTAGGATTTATATGGATTTATTATAGACACTGCAATGCAGCTTGTTGTCTCCTCTCTACCTCTTGGAAATGTTCCTGAGGCACTGGAGAACATTGCCAAAATTAAAAAAAATCCAAGAATTTATCTTCCTAATTAGAATTTATATGGATTTATTATAGACACCGTAATAAAACTTGTTGTCACCTCTCTACCACTCCGTAATGGGTCTGAGGCACTGGAGAACATGGCCAAAATGAGTCAGGACATCTAAGATCTGTCAACACTACTTGATAGAAGGATTCCAAGCATGTATCTTCCTACTTAGAATTTATATGGATTTATTACAGACACTGCAATATAGCTTGTTGTCTCCTCTCTACCTCTTGGTAATGTGCCAGAGGTACTGGAGAACATGGCCAAGATGAGTCCGGATATGTAAGCTCTGTCAAAACTATTTAAAAGAAAGATTCCAAGAATGTATCTTCCTAAATAGAATTTATATGGATTTACTATAGACACTGTAGTATAACTTGTTGTCTTCTCTCTACCTCTCGGGAATGTGTCTGAGGCACTGGAGAACATGGCCAAAATGAGTCAGGATATGTAAACTCTGTCAACACTACTTGATACAAAGATTCCAAGAATGTATATTCCTAATCAAAATGCATATGGTTTTATTACAGTTGTAGTACAACTTGGTCTTGTCCCCTCTCTATATTTCCGTAATGTGTCTGAGGCACTGGAGAACATGGCCAAAATGAGTCAGGATATCTAAGCTCTGTCAACACTACTTGATCGAAAGATTACAATGATATATCTTCCTAATTAGAATTTATATGGATTTATTATAGACACTGTAATAAAACCTGTTGTCACCTCCCTACCACTCCGTAATGTGTCTGAGGCACTGGAGAACATGGCCAAAATGAGTCAGGATAAGTAACCTCTGTCGACAAGCATTTATCTTCCTAATAAGAATATGCATGGATTTATTTTAGACCTTGGAGTAAAACTCGTTGTTTACTCTCTACATCTCCAACTAGCACAACTAGGTAAACATTTGTCTTCATTTCTAGAGTATTTTTGGATAGTCTATAGAAGTAGTAGCAGAACTTGGTCTTGTCACCTCTCTACCTCTCTAACATGTGCCTGAGGCACTGGAGAACTTGGCCAAGATGTTTCATGGCTCAGGATGAGTAAGCGCCGCCAAAAGGATTCTAAGCATTTATGTTCCTATTAGACTACACTTTTATTTTCTATAGACTTGGTCGTGTCTCCTCTCTAACTTTCAGTAATGTGCAAAAGGCACTGGAGAGCTCAGCCGTAACCTGTTGCTTCACCCAGGACGTGTACTTACTGTTGTGTTGGATCGTCCTTCTGAACTTTAGTGAGTAGTAGGGAATTGCACAATTTGTGTTTCCTCTCTACCTTTCTATAATATGTGCGAGGCACTGTAGAATTCGACCAAGATAGGTGTCATGGCTCAGAATGATTAGGGAAGCCCTTGGGGTGATCGAGGACACGTTGGAGAGACAAGGTCTCTTGGCTGGCTTCGGAACGGCTCGGGATCCCGTCGCTTCAGCTGAATGAAGTGGCTAGGTATTGTTGGGAATTCATTATCAAAATGTACCGTTTACCAAATTGTTCAAATGAGTTATCTGACTCCATTAACCAAACACGATCTACATTAACCCAACAATTTCTGCGCTCGTTTCTTGAGGGAAAAATGAACAGGAAAGTCGGGGGCAGATTTTAAGTGTCCTCCATCGAAGACAGTCGAAGTGACGTTGG
Organism: Urocampus carinirostris; assembly: GCF_059441175.1. Taxonomy (NCBI): domain Eukaryota; kingdom Metazoa; phylum Chordata; class Actinopteri; order Syngnathiformes; family Syngnathidae; genus Urocampus; species Urocampus carinirostris. Next base: position 4,842,306 of record NC_142356.1, read on the forward strand.
AGTCTGGGTAAAGCCTTCTTCTGAAGTCAATTAGCTTTCTCTTATTGGCCATCTCCCCCCCGCATAATGGTGTCTCAGCTCCTCCCATGGCCGTGCCAAGGAAGCCCCCTGGGCTTTACAATCTCATAGACGAGCGCCTTGATATCTGGCTTCCTCAAAACAACACCAGGCCTTTCTGCGTCAACAGCGTCTAGGTGTGCTGATTGTGTCATCAGCAGTATGTCCCGTTCCTGTAAACAACCTCTTCCACCACTTATGCCTGCCCTGAACTTTCACTGCTCATTAAATAAAGACACAGTCAGTAAATAACTATAGCATTAAACTCAATAAATGTAACTTGTATTCAATCGTATAAAATCCTTTATAGTCAAATGTATAAAATCCTTAAAGATATGTGAGCTTCCCTGCTGAAGTTGCTGTCTCCGCGACCCGACCTGAAATTAACTCAAGAAAATAGATGGTTATTGATACCGATATCAGTCTTAAGGAGCAGAATACTATCGTTTATCGGTATCTGTAGGAGAAAAAACGGGTTATATGACTCTTTGCATAAATTCGGCTTGAATTTCAAACTTTGTATCCGATTGTTTCGTCTCTATTCTCTTTTTCTCTCCTCACCCGGCGAAAGGACGGCAATCCATCAGCGCTCTCATTGCTGTCACGAGGAAAGAGACGGAGCTCGAAGCCAGAGTCGTCCAACACAAATTTGATTTGGTTCAATTTGCCTCAAACGGGCGACATGTGAGCACGAGCTGCGCTAATGCAGACTGGCACCTTTGCCGCTAACAGCCCCGCGTTTGGCTAGCTTTCAAACGCCTTGTTCACACCACCATTTTTTTGTTCACGATCAGGGTTGGGTAGGTTACTTCATTACTTTCAATGACTTTTGGATTACTCCAAAACCAAAAATGCTAATAAAAGACAAAAGAAACTAAATATGAATAAAATGATGACTCACAACACGTGGTAAGCTTTCTCTCCTGGCTTTGATCTCTTTGATTTCTACATGCGGCTTATTCAGTGATGCGGCCAATGTATGTAATTTTTCTAACGGCCGCTAGCGGCGCTTGAGTGTCGCTACCATTAACTGCCCTGTCAAAGCTATATTATTATTATGAAAGCTTTGAAAACTCTCTCGGTGTACCGTCTTTCTTTGTAAATATGTGAAACCCATGTATAATATGTATTTGCAATTGTATATTTTTGTAATGTATTTATTTGTATTTATTTTAGACACTTATTTTGATATGTTTTGCACGTGTGAACGGAAAATGAGGGGCGGAACAAACGCGGGGTGCCGAGTTTAAGTGGGGACCGGTAAAGGTGAGGGACAGACAAGGAAAAACGAGGGGGTAAAAAGTTAAAGAAAAAGGAGTTGCGTGAGTAAATGTGTTTATCTAATATATTTTTCCCACCCTTACCTTTGGAAATATACACTTTTTTCCTTGGATTACTTTCAACGGGACCCGGACTCTGCAGGTCTGCATCAAACCTTAAGTACCGGTATCATTTTCCGTTCATTTTGCCGGCTGTGATTTTAGTACTGTGGACTTTAATGAAGGACATTTAGTTTCAATCGCGGGACTTGAAGTCGGGTTTGGGTTAATTTTGTGTTTGTGTTACATTTTTAAATGTGGGCGCATGCGGCTTATATACAGGTGCGGCTTGTGTATGCACAAAATCGGTTTTCCTCTTCAAATGTGGTGGGTGCGGCTTATAATCAAGTGCGCTCTATAGTCCAGAATTTACGGTAATTTTTTTCATATTAAGTTTCTTTTGTCTTTTATTAGCATATTTGGTATTGGAGTAATCCAAAAGTAATTGAAAGTAATCAAGTTTAAGTAACCCTACCCAACCCTGTTCATGATACAGTTTGATGTTCTGGAAATGAAGCGAGGCCGACGTCGAGCGGTAAGCTGACTTGTTTTGCCCGTAAAGAATATGCAAGAGGTGTAAAAGTTTATGACGGCGGCTTCTAAACTGGTTTTTATATCGCAAACAACAAAATGTAACATCGCGCCGAGGGGAAATCGCGATTAGCCTGACCCGCAGTTAAACGGACTGCAATGAGTTGCGGTCGGAATTTTAATTTTCACGACTATAAAGCGGCTTGTTGCACCACTTAGCCAATCGAGTCGCTCGGTGGCGGGCAATATTATCGACTCTGCCGTTCGCGTTTATGACTTCGGTGATTAGATATATTCGAATAAGTACAAAATAACTGCAATTTTCTCCATCATAAAATTAATCATTTGATTATAACACATAAATGCCGTATTTTCCGCACTATAAGGCGCACCTAAAAGCCTTTATTTTTTTCAAAAACTGATCACGCGCCTTATAATACAGTGCGCCTTATATATGGATCAATATTAAGTCGCAAGGTCTCGCAACAAAGGCAAGCAGCCGCCGACTCGATTTTTCCTCGTAGGTGAAGTAGCCGCGGTGTATGCTGGGATTTATTTACCGGCGTTTCATTGGCTAACCAATGTGTTAATCATCATTTGAATCGATCACTATTGGCTAAAGTTATTCAGAGGTAAAGGGGGCAGATCCTTTTTATCATTTACAGGCTCGCATAGGCTAAAGAGGCAAAACAAAGCCTCCAATTGGCCGAAAAAGATGAATGTGAATAGCATGTTTGGTTGTCTACGGAGAAAACATGTTTTACCATTCTGTATTTGTAAATATTTTACCCTCCTGGATTTACTACACTCACGGATATAAGAGGACCATGGTTACACATTATTAATCAACACAACGACTTTGGTGAGCTACTCCGGCTATATATTTTCCCAGTATCTTGTTTCACAGTGATATCGATGTTTCTGTGATGGGTCTTTTTTTAAATTAAACTCAATTCCAAGTGTTTATTGTCATATGCACAGCAAAGTTGCGAGCGAAAAAGAAAATAGAAACTAAGGAATGGTTGGCATTTCTTGAGTCCCAAGACTTTAACCTTCCGAATGACATTTGGAACGATGCATTTGAGTGACATCGTACGGACACCGCATCCGCACGTGTCTACGACACGTATTTGCTTCTTTGCAAGCTTTCGGAATGTTAAGGGGTTAATAAGTTTGACTGAACTATCTGACTGTTTTGTCGATGTTCCCATTGTAGCGCCTTATAATCCGGTGCGCCTTATGTATGGAAGACATAGGACCAAAAACTGTTTTTTGGGGGTGCGCCCTATAACCCGGTGCGCCCTATAGTGCGGAAAATACGGTTTATATGTAGAATAGTGGCCCTTACTACTTCGATGTAACGGAATGACGTGGTGCCCCATCTTGTGGCCGTCTTAGGTAAATACATCTAGCTCCACCATATTTCCCCACACTATATTCTTGTAACAAGCTATATACCATATATGTACTATATATATGTAACTGCGGTGTACCTGTCCCACCAAAGATCCACAATAACGCTGGACTGGATGATGAGGTTTTTATTACAGTTGCTGCAAATGAATGAGTCACAACACATCACGTGGTAAGCTTCTCTGCTGGCTTTGATCTCGTTGGCAGCTCGTTGTAGACTGCCCAAAACATATCAAAGAGCTTTCTTTTCAGTTTACATGAAATACATTTTAGAATATCAACCATCACAATCCATTTTATCCAATCCAGATACTTTTAACAAGAGATCATATAACGTTTTTTTTAACGTTTACAATGAATTCAACATATTTTTCTTTAGTCTGAATTTTAACCAACATCATCCTTTTTTATTTATGAGAAAATAGAAATCATAACAATAATGAGTATAAAAACGGGTACAAGTTACCTGCAAATGAATGAGTCACAACACAACACGTGGTAAGCTTCTCTGCTGGCTTTGATCTCTATAAGGGGAATTAGCATTTTATCACAACATGCAACGTCCGGCAAAGCTAACATAAAAGGCGACAGAAACAAAACGAAAATACATCCAAACAGCTTGACAACATCAATCACATTCCTGTGCATGTTGAGAGATTTGTCAGCTGTGGTTTTAATGTTTGAAATTTTTGCGGAGCACCAAAAGATCATGTCTTACCGTTGGCAGCTCGTTGTAGACTGCCAAGGACCCCACCTTCCAGTCGCAAAGTCTAAAGCCAAACCAAACCTTACCACATACCAGCAGGTGGCACTAAAAAATAAACTAAATAGGAATAAAATGATGACTCACAACACGTGGTAAGCTTTCTCTCCTGGCTTTGATCTCTTTGATCTCCGGCAAAACGAACATAAAATGCGACAGAAACAAAATGAAAATCAATCCAAACAGCTTGCCAACATCATTTTTGCCGGTCCATGTATTATGTTACTCCCCAAGCCCGCACAAAATGTAGTCATTTTATTCATAGTTAGTTTATTTTGTCTTTTATTAGCATATTTGGTATTGGAGTAATCCAAAAGTAATTGAAAGTAATCCAGTTAAAGTAACCCTACCCAACCCTGATAACAATACAGTTTTTGGAGAATATGACTCTGCAGGTCTACATCAAACCCTAAGTACCGGTATCATTTTCCATTCATTTTGCCGGCTGTGATTTTTGTACTGTGGACTTTAATGAAGGACATTTAGTTTCAATCGCGGGACTTGAAGTCGGGTTTGGGTTAATTTTGTGTTTGTGTTACATTTTTAAATGTGGGCGGATGCGGCTTATATACAGGTGCGGCTTGTGTATGCACAAAATCGGTTTTCCTCTTCAAATGTGGTGGGTGCGGCTTATAATCAAGTGCGCTCTATAGTCCGGAATTTACGGTAATTTTTTTCATATTAAGTTTCTTTTGTCTTTTATTAGCATATTTGGTATTGGAGTAATCCAAAAGTAATTGAAAGTAATCCAGTTAAAGTAACCCTACCCAACCCTGATCACAATACAGTTTTTGGAGAATATGACTATGTATTTTTTGGGCAATCCTGATTTATAAAATGACTACAACACATTCATTGTCAGCTTTTTATGGACCTGTTAATAATTACCAATTGAATTCATATCTCGCCACAACTGATGGCATCCTTCCTTCTACATCACGTATCCGTATTTGTCCTGCGCTCGATCATCGTTAGCATGTTGTACACGCCTTTCCGCGCTAACGCTATTGACATTTACCTGTGCTGCCTTGTCATGTAGATATTACTTGCATCTATTTTTCCTGAGGCGCACCGTGACACTCCCCTTTGTCTTCATAGACGGCAAAACAGAATAATTACATGCGGTGTTCTGCACATGAGGAACAAAGGCGGAACGGAATCACAAATTTAATTGAAATATCACAAGACGGGTTCGACTCCCGAGTTCAATTCCGGTCTCTGGCATTGTATATCCTCACGTGCTTTGGCTATAAGGTATTTTTGAGTAATGTGACTTAAATTCCTGTGAAAGACACATATTGTCAGAACCAGAACAAGCGCAGGACCCAATCGCGTGGCGTTCTTTCACAAGCCTTTTATTTTACGGGAAATGGGGATTCATTCGCGTTAGGAAGCTGGTCCGGCATGGAAGGACAGGAAGCCAGAGACAAACGAGATCGATTCAAATTGCCCGAGTTGATATCGGATGGATGGGGTCGATACCGGACAGGAAGGGACAGACAGGATGATGACATATCAGGATATCGATTACTAACAGGAGAAATTAGACGGGAACGAAAACTGGAGAACATAACAAGCAGGACCAAAACAGACGGAAACAAAACTGGAACCCGAATTTAAACAGGACTAAAATAAACGGGAACAATACCGGACTGAAGCTATCAACAGGAAAACAGGAGCGAGTCAGAACCCACGCAGAAGTTAGTTTTACGGGCTGATAACCGAAGCAAGAGAGCGCTGAGCTTTATATAGCCGGAAAGTCATTCTCTCAACGGGTCGCAGTTGGCGCCACACGGGGCGGGGTCAATTGGGCACCATGGCAACCGTGACACACGCGGACGGGGCCAATTGGGCGCCATGGCAATCGTGACACACACGGGCCCAGCCAATTGGTCGCCATGGCAACCATGACACATATAAGGAGACTGTGGTCTTGGCCAGAAAAGCCAGAGTTTATTGACAAAACTCTAATATATGCTAGCTCTATTTTAATTATGGTTTTGTCATAAACAATTTGGACAATCTGAGCATCCAAAAAGTGTGTAGGTTACGCAGGTTTCTAAGTTCTAATGTGTTCCACATTAGCTTCCAGAAGTATCCTGAATGGTTAATCGAGAGTTGACTCTGTTTTTCCACAACATTCCCCCTTTTGATTATTCAAAATCATTCTCTCTCAAGTCTCCCTATCCAATTACTCAGGTTTCCAGGGACACTTCCACGTCACGGGTCCAATCCATGCTCAAGTTTGAGAGTTTGTGTAAACCGGGTGTTGCGAGTTCAGTTTCTGACATGTTTTTCCCACTATTATCATTTCTTCATGTCTTCCTCATGCCATGAGGCTCTTTAACTCCACCCGGGGGAGAAAAAGCCCACATTAAACCCCACCCCCACATTTGCATATTACCCAAATTTTATTTCAGTGTGTATTTTATGTAGCACTATTTAAATACTCTATATCTATCTATCTATCTATCTATCTATCTATCTATCTATCTATACATCTAGACATCTAGACATCTATCTATCTATCTATCTATCTATCTATCTATACATCTAGACATCTATCTATCTATCTATCTATCTATCTATCTATCTATCTATCTATCTATCTATCTATCTAGACATATATCTAGACATATATCTAGACATCTATCTAGACATCTATCTAGACATCTATCTAGACATCTATCTAGACATCTATCTAGACATCTATCTAGACATTTATCTAGACATCTATCTAGACATCTATCTAGACATTTATCTAGACATCTATCTAGACATTTATCTAGACATCTATCTAGACATCTATCTAGACATTTATCTAGACATCTATATAGACATTTATCTAGACATCTATCTAGACATTTATCTAGACATCTATCTAGACATTTATCTAGACATCTATTTAGACATCTATCTAGACATCTATCTATCTATTACTAGAGATGTCAATGTTACGGCAGGGAGCTAATATATATAGACTCAGGTTTTGTCACAAGGAAATATTTTTCAACAACAATAAATTTTGAATGTCCAAGGATCCAGAAGTTTGTAGGTTACGCGAGTTCCTCGTTTCTGTCAGGACCAGAACAGGAAAATAGGAAGCAGAACCCACTCGCGTAACGTTACTCACAATTTTTTGGGGGAGAAGAGATACGAGATTGTTGGTCGCGGGGAGTAGATTGCTCTGAACTCAGTAGTGGTCAAAATCAAACAGATTGTGGCGAGAGCAGAACAGGAGCAAAAACACAGGAAAAAACGGAGATTCACAGGGCTTGGCAAAACAAGAGCAAAAACACAGGACAAACGGAGATTCTCAGTTTCGCAAGAGTTTTGCAGACGCTCCGACAAAAAATGACTCTCAGGCCAGCGTTTAACTAGTGACAGGGAGCAATATGTCAACGCATTTCAGCTGGTGTCCATGGACGGGGCCGATTGGGCGCCATGGCAACCGTGACAGGTTCATTTATGCAACACATTTGTATCCTGTAACGTTTCTACAATATTCCGCCTTTTGATTATTCAAAATCATTGACCAAGATCTCTTTTAAGTGGCCTTGTTCCAATTCCTTGCGTTTTAACACAAAGTTTCGGGTTCCGGTTACAGTCTATGCTCAAATTTGAGAGTTTGTGAAAACCAGAGGTTGTGAGCAATGTTCCCTGTAATTTTCCCCGGGTCTGAGCGTTCACACAAAGTCGGTGAGCAACGCTTAAAACAACAGTGAGCAACAGCAATCCCGAGTGTGGCAACTAAATCATTTTCAAACATGTCCAAAACTCACGTTACATTTTGCTAAGTTTCCGGCAATGCCCCCCAAAAAAATTAACTTTTGAATGAATTGACTCATGTACTATTGCTAAGGTTGTACGGCCTACAAACGTCGTTTGTTATTACAATTATTTCACAAGATATCCATTTCTTTTTATTTCCTGATATATTTTGTCGCATAATATTAACATTTTTGGGGGCTTATTTCGTCGGTTGTAAGATACAGAACTGTACTTAATCACATTTTTTAGTGGAAGTACAATGTTGGCAACCAGATTCACTTGATATAATTGGAAATTATTTGAATGCAGCACAAACTTTTTCTGCTTTTTTCCGTGTTTTTTTTTCTACTTTTTTTTAAATTCCTTTAGAAAAATCTCATTGTGTTTATTTTTTCCGAGCTGTTACTTTTTTTTTGTTCTCTATTTACTTTTTACCTACATCTCTTTCTTTTCTTTTTGTCTTGCTTTTTTTTGAATTTTTCTTAGCTTTTCACTACTTTTTCATTTTTGTGTTTTTTTCTTTCTTGTTCCCCCATTCCTTTAAATCATTTTGTGCATAATTTTACATGACATTTGGTCATGTTGGGATGAAAGAAGCAAAAACAACCTGAAGAGCCGTTTAGGACCCGAAAGAGTCGGTTCCTTTTAGTGAGCCGAGCCGAAGAAGCCGGTTCTCGACAAACTCTACTAACTTTACTCAACTTCGTTCTACTTCGACTCAACTTCAAAATACCGCATTTAGGACACAACGTCAGGGGAACCCGTGTATTTTGACCTTCATGCGCTGTAACTTTGACTTGAGTCGCTTCTTAATTAGTAATTTTGAGGCCTGATTTTTGTGCGCTGGCTAGATTTACTTGTGCGCTGAGAATGTGCGAGCAGCTTAGAGGGAACACTGGTTGTAAGGTATGTTCCTGATGCATGCCCTTGTTCATCCTAGACTGGCTTTTTGTGAAATATTCTATTTTAAATGCCATTGGAAAAGAGACTCGAGAGACACAAGTGAATTGTAATCTTATGAAATGAAATGAGCTGCATTTCTATAGCGCTTTTCAAGTCAATGACTTCCCAAAAAGCTTAACAATGTGCTCCACATTTCCCAATAGCGGCCTTGCAGCCATGTAAGGCGCTAACCTGCTTATTGGGGTATTTGGGGTTCAGTGTCTTACCCAGGGACACTTCGACATGTAACGCGGACGAGCCGGGATTCGAACTGGGATCTCTTGATCCCAAGACGAGCGCTCTACCTCCTGAGAATAAATCCCCCGAGCAAAGTTGTGTTGGTATTTTTGTCAATGACAATACATATTCTGATTCTGAAAGTACTCTGCCAGTTTGCAACAATATGCTGAACGGGTGCAGTTCACTTTTTGGTTAACACAACAGCAAAAAAGAGCTACCGGGCCTGTCAAAATTGTGCTCTGCCAGGCCCAGCATCAGGGATAATGGATCGTAGCATACTTTTCAACCTGCAATGCACAGAGTCTGCAAAGTACAGCGCACGAAAGTAGCAAATAATAACAGTACTACTTTATAGAGTTTTTTTTCACTCATCTAGACCTTAGTAACCTGCTTATTGGGGATATTAGGGATTCAGTGTCTTACCCAAGGACACTTTGACATGTAACACGGACGAGCCGGGACTCGAACTGGGATCCCTTGATCCCAAGACGAGCGCTCTACCTCCTGAGCTACTGCCGCCCCTCAATAACACTCAATTCGGACAATCCTGACATCCAGAACAATGTTGTTCACGCAAGTTCCTTAAGTCAGAGTTTGCTTCCTGAAAATTCCCTGCAAAGTTGTTTCGCCGCAGTATCTCTTCCCCCCGCATGAAATACCGCTGATGTGTTTTTCCTCTTTTGTTTGTCTTTCATTATTCAGGTGGCCAACTTGGCTTGCTCCATCTCTAATAATGAAGAAGGTGTCAAGCTGGTTCGAATGGCGGCGACGCAAATTGATAGCCTTTGTCCTCAGGTACGTTCTCCTTGCGCTATAAAGCATCCGCGCGAGCTCTGTGTTGAGCTCTTCTGTCGAAAAGGCGTTTTAAAAGGATGCCCTTTTTTTTTTGGGGGGGGGGACAAATGGAGCTGAGACTTAAAGAACCCAGGTTGGCAGAATAGAGGAGTCATCCATCAATAATGCGTAGGAGGATTTTATAGTGCTGTTTCTCAGGATGTAAGCACCAGTGGAAGTTCCGATCGATACATTGTTTCCAGGGTTAACAGAGGGGCCTTTTTTACACAGGGACCCAACTTTGGGTGGAATACAGAAGATCTCATCTCATCTCTTCTCATTAGCTGCACCGCTTATCCTCAGTAGGGTCGCGGGGGTGCTGGAGCCCATCCCAGCCATCATCGGGCAGTGGGCAGGGGACACCCTGAACTGGTTGCCAGCCAATCGCAGGGCACACAGGGACAGACAACTTTACTCATGCACACCTAGGGACAATTTGGACAATCCACCTGAAATGCATCCTGCACCTCTCTGTAATGTTCCCGAGGCACTGGAGAACATGGCCAAGATGAGTCAAATGGTGTAGAACAGGGGTGTCAAACTCATTTGAAGTCGGGGGCCACACGATAGAACAAACATTCTTTCGGGGGCCGGACGAGTAGATTAGAGGGACAGAAAAAGAGAGATAAATAAAAAAGAGAAAGAGGGAGGGAAAAGGAGAGAGGGCGGGATAAAGAAAGAAAAATAGAGAGAGGGAGAGAGCGTGAGAAACAAAAGATAAAAAGTCGTGAGAGAGGGGAAAAGAAAGGGAGAGGAAGAAAGAAATCCAAAGAGAAATAGAAAGACAGAAGGAGAGAAAAGCGAAAAGAAAGCGCAAAGGGTAGGAAGAGAGAAAGAGAAAAGAGAAAAGGAAAAAAGGGAGTAAGAGCAAAATAAGTTAAAAAGACACAGAGAGAGAAAGAGACAAAGAGCAACAAAGGAAGAGAAAAAGAGAGAGACAGAGAGTGGGAGAAAAGGAGTGGAAAAGAGAGAGAGAGAGAGAGAGAGAGAGAAAGAGAGAGCGAGAGAGAGAGAGAGAGTACAGTGTCTTTGTTCGAGGCACCTGGCTTCGGCAACATCAAGTTTACATATTTCAACCTACAGCTTGTTTTTCTCTTGCGCTTCTCTGGTTGTTGTCTCACGGGCCAGATTCAATCCCTTAGCGGGCCTCATCTGGCCCGCGGGCCGCCTGTTTGACACCTGTGGTGTAGAATGAGTAAGCGCTGTCAACACTACTTGTCAGAAATAGTTAAAGCTTCTATGTTCCTCACTAGAATATATCTTTATATTTGTGAACCGTGATAGAAGTAGTAGCACATATTGGTCGTGTCTCTACTTCTCTGTAATGTGCTGGAGGCACTGGAGAACTTCCTATTAAAGTACTAGCACAATTTGGTCATGTTAACTCTCTACCTCTCTGTAATGTGCTGGAGGTAACGTAGAACTTGCTTAAGATGAGTCGCATGACTGCTTGTTCGAAAAAACTGAGACATTTATGGTCCTTATTTGATAAAAAAATATAGGAGAAGGAAAATTTGGTTGTGTCTTCTCTAACTCTCTATAATATGCTCGAGGTACGAGAGAACTTGGTCTAGATGACTCGCATGGCTCAGAAAATATGTATGTTCTTCAATAGAAAATGTTCAGATTTTTATTGAGTACCGTAAATTCCGGACTATAGAGTGCACCTGATTATAAGCCGCACCCACCACATTTCGAGAGGAAAACCGATTTTGTACATACACAAGCCGCACCTGTATATTAGCCGCATGCGCCCACATTGAAAAAACGCAATACAATCACGAAATTAACCCATACCCGATACAGTCCAAAAAACACAGCCGGCAAAATGAACGGAAAATGATACCGGTACTTAGCATTTGATGCAGACTTGCAGAGTCCGGGTCCCGTTGAAAGTAATGCAAGGAAAACAGTGTATATTTCCAAAGGTAAGGGTCGGAAAAATATATATCCACTATTGTCGACTGCGTCCACAAACACGTCTCACCTTTCCTCCGCTTCCCGTCAGCCCGCGTTTTCCCCGCCCCTTCTTTCTCATTTGCTCGTGCAAAACATCAGAATACGTTTCTAGAATAAATACATGACAAAAATATACAGTTGCAAATAAATATTATACATGGTTACACATATTTACAAAGACGGTACACTGAGAGAGTTTTCAAAGCTTTAATAATAATATTATAACTCTCATCCCAAACCGTGCCTGTGAAGGGTAGCAAAACGCTACTAGCAACACGCTCGCAACGCATTAAACAGCTCTGTTAAAAAAACATACCATACTCGTAGTAAGCACGGTAAACCGTCCTCATCTTCCTCCCGATGACTGACGTCATCAAAGTCGTTTTCCTTCAGGATCGGAAAGAGACTTTGTCACACGCTCCCTTATACAAAAACACGCTGGCAACACACCATGTAGCTCTAATTCCTTCTATATCGGACCGCTCAATTGCGTTTAGCTTGAAAGTTGCGTCATGTGCCTTTTTTTTTTTGCAATTTGCATGATGAGGATATGTCTACGCTAATTTTATTTGTGCACAAGCTAAGAAGTTGCAGTCTTCCTCGGCGCATATATTCCACCGGTCTAAATCTCACCTTTTGTACTCGAGCGCCGCTGGCGGCCCCTAGAAAAATGACATAAATTGGCCGCATCACTGAATAAGCCGCAGGGTTGAACGTTTGGGAAAAAAGTAGCGGAATTTACGGTAGTTGTGCATTTTGGTCATGTCTACCCTCGCCCTCCCCCTAATATACACGAGACACTGGAGAACTTGGCAGAGATCAGTTAAATGGCTCAGGATTTTTATGGGCTGTTGTGATTGGTTGTACTACGGAACTTTCTGAGTAGTCTGGACGAGCACAACTTGTTTGTGTTGCCTCTCTACTTCTCTACAACATGCATGAGACACTAGAGAACTTGTCCAAGATCAGTCACATGGTTTAGGATGTCTGTTTTTTATTTAAGAATATTTGTTTTGTTTTGATTTTGCACTTTATTCACACCCCGCCTGTGTTTTTGCATAAATACAATTAGTAATAAGAGCTCCAAGAATAACTCTAAGTCCACAAACGAGGGTATCAATTGCTAGACAAGCTTCTCCGTACTTAACATACACAAAATTGAGTGCAAAAAACGTAATGTTTTGTACTTTTTTAGCTAATTATCGTTGGCATAAATTTGCTGCACAAATGCATCAATGAGAGACCTCTACAGTTTTAACTGGCAAATGTTACATTTGGCCAAGTATAGCATCCATCCATCCATTATCTGCACCACTTATCCTCAGTAGGGTCGCAGGGGTGCTGGAGCCCATCCCAGCTGTCATCGGGCAGTGGGCAGGGGACACCCTGAACTGGTTGCCATTCAGTCAGAGAGGACACAGGGACAGACAATTTGCTTGCTTATTCACACCTAGGGACAATTTTGACCGGGCAATTAACCAGACATGCATGTTTTTGGAATATGGGAGGAAACCGGAGTGCCCGGAGGAAACCCACGCAAGCACGGGGAGAACATGCAAACTCCACACAGGTTCAATCTCATGAACTCGGAACCGTGCCACACACGCGCTAACCTTTGCGCAGCCGTGCTGCCCCCAAGTATAGCATGTACAGTGGAACCTCGGTATTCGAACGCCTCTCAGTTCGAACAAATCGCTGTTCGGTCAAAAAATCGGAGTTCGAACGCCGGTAATGGGTGCGTGCGTACGCTAGGGTGCGATGCGGAGCGGCGTACGGGTGTTTTAGCCCCTTATTATGCCTCCGAAGAAAGTCAGTGTAAGTAGCAGAGTTGCTACAGGTGAAAAAAAGAAAAGTAGTGCGTACAACTACTCCACCTGCGCCTTCTGCTGACCACCACAAAGGTAAGAAATCCTTTTCATAATTATTTTCTTTATCCATTTTTGCATGTTCATGTTTGCGTAATCTTTTGTACGGAAGATTACGATAACGCAAACGTACGATTATCCTGGGTTAGCTTTATGTGGGTGTTGGAACGGAGCCCCCTTTCCAATGAATCGCTCACCACTTATTGTGGAGACCCAGGTGCTAAATGATTTGTAAACGACCTGATTTGTTTATTTTTACACGTTCATGTCAGCGTAATCTTTCGTACGGAAGATTACGATAACGCGAACGTACGATTAGCCTGGGTTAGCTTTAAGTTTACGTTAAACATTCAAGCTAAACATTCAGGGTGTTGGAACGGATTAAAACGATTTACATGATTTTTAATGGGAAAAATGATTTCGGTGATCGAACAAATCGGTTTTCTGACAGGGTTCTGGAACAGATTATGGTCGAGAACCGAGGTTCCACTGTATATGTTTATTTTAGTAAGCGTAGCTACGAATGTGTACATTAAAAACAATGCCACTGGATAAGAATGGATAACATATTTTCGGGCCAAGGCATCTGTGTATTTATTTATTGGAGCACTTGTAAAGTGTTTCCAAAGTGATTTGATGCTAACTTGATGAAAACCATGACATGCATATCTCACGAGCATCTTTGTGTACTTCTTGCTCGTGTCAACAGAGTCTCTGGTAAGTTTCCAGATGTAAGACGGCTGCGGCGAGAGCCTTCCTGGCCTCTGGCAAATTATAATGATTATCGGGTCATGCAATGTCTCTTTAGTTGTACTGGGAGTTGAACACTTTGCTTTTCGTGCACATAAAACGATGGCCCCGACACTAACAAGGCATCCCACTGGAGAGCACGTTATAATTGCGCTTTTTCAAAATGTGCCTTTGGTTGATGGAACCAAAAAACAGACCAAATAACACAAGTAAATCCTAAAACATGGACTTGAAGTGATGTTTTTTGCATCTTTTTTATCCTTAGTTTACCATTAAAGATGCATGATTACCTGATATCACACATATTTTGGCTAAAATATCACTTATTTTTAAGTACCGTAAATTCCGGACTATAGAGCGCACCTGATTATAAGCCGCACCCACCACATTTTAAGAGGAAAACCGATTTTGTACATAGACAAGCCGCACCTGTATATAAGCCGCATGCGCCCACATTAAAAGATGTAACGCAAACGCAAAATTAACCCAAACCCGACTTCAAGTCCCGCGATTGAAACTAAATGTCATCTCATTAAAGTCCACAGTCCAAAAATCACAGCCGGCAAAATGAACAGAAAATGATACCGGTACTTAAGGTTTGATGCAGACCTGCAGAGTCTGGGTCCCGTTGAAAGTAATCCAAGGAAAAAAGTGTATATTTCCAAAGGTGGGAAAAATATATCAGCTGAACACATTTAATCACGCAACTCGTTTTTCTTTAACCAACTTTTTACCCCCTCTTTTTGTCTGTCCCTCACCTTTAGCGGTCCCCATTAAATCTGTCACCCCGCGTTTGTTCCGCCCCTCCTTTTTCATTCACCCTTGCAAAACAAATCAGAATAAGTGTCTAAAATAAATAAATACATTACAAACATATACAGTTGCAAATACATATTATACATGGGTTACACATATTTACAAAAAAAGACGGTACACCGAGAGAGTTTTCAAGGCTTTAATAATAACAATATAACTTTCATCCCAAACGGTGCCTGTGACAGGGCAGTTAATGGTAGCAACACTCGAGCGCCGCTGGCGGCCGTTAGAAAAATGACATCAATTGGCCGCATTACTGAATAAGCCGCAGGGTTGAAAGTTAGGGAAAAAAGTAGCAGAATTTACGATATATCAGGCAAATGTAACATTTGGCCAATTTCTGCTATAAAAGTCTCTAATAGCGGTGCAAGTGAAGCAGATTCCTGGCATTGTGACTTGCTTAAGTGTGTACAAAACATTAAAATATCTCATTAGCTGCACCGCTTATCCTCAGTAGGGTCGCGGGGGTGCTGGAGCCCATCCCAACAATCATCGGGCAGTGGGCAGGGGACAAAATCTGTACACTATGATTTGTTTATATTTAGAACTGAGAAGAAACTGTGTCACTATAGAAACACTTGTTTACGGCTGTCAATCAACAAGCACCTTATCTTAATTAAATTACCATTCACGCAAAAATGAAAGAACGAAACCCACGCCCTGATACATCTTATTGATCTTGACCAGACACTCCGGTGCCTCACGCAGATTACGGTGCGGTAGAGAGGAGACATGACCAAGTTGTGCTATTCCATAGTATTCACTAAAGTTGAGAAGCCCATACAATCAAAACAGCCTGTACACATCCCGGGTCATTTGACTGATTATAGCCAATGTATCAAGTGCCGTTTGTAAATTATCGAGAGGTAGAGAGGAGACATGACCAAGTTGTCCTATTCCATAGTATTCACTAACGTTGAGAAGCCCATACAATCAAAACAGCCTGTATGCATCATGGGTCATTTGCCTGATTATAGCCAATGTATCAAGTGCCATTTGATAAATTATCGAGAGGTAGAGAGGAGACATGACCAAGTTCTCCTATTGCATAGTATTCACTAAAGTTGAGAAGCCCATACAATCAAAACAGCCTGTACACATCCCGGGTCATTTGACTGTTTTATAGCCAATTTATCCAGTTCCTTTTGCAAAGTATCGAGAGGTAGAGAGGAGACATGACCAAGTTGTCCTATTCCATTGTATTCACTAAAGTTGAGAAGCCCATACAATCAAAACAGCCTGTACACATCCTGGGTCATTTGACTGATTATAGCCAATGTATCAAGTGCCGTTTGTAAATTATTGAGAGGTAGAGAGGAGACATGACCAAGTTGTCCTATTCCATAGTATTCACTAAAGTTGAGAAGCGCATACAATCAAAACAGCCTGTACACATCCTGGGTCATTTGACTGTTTTGTAGCCAATTTATCCAGTTCCTTTTGCAAATTATCGAGAGGTAGAGAGGAGACATGACCAAGTTGTCCTTTTCCATAGTATTCACTAAAGTTGAGAAGCCCATATAATCAAAACAGCCTGTACGCATCCTGGGTCATTTGACTGATTATAGCCAATGTATCAAGTGCCGTTTGTAAATTATCGAGAGGTAGAGAGGAGACATGACCAAGTTGTCCTATTCCATAGTATTCACTAAAGTTGAGAAGCCCATACAATCAAAACAGCCTGTATGCATCATGGGTCATTTGCCTGATTATAGCCAATGTATCAAGTGCCGTTTGTAAATTATCGAGAGGTAGAGAGGATACATGACCAAGTTGTGCTACTCCAGAATACTCACTAAAGTTCAGAAGCCTAAAAAATCCCACAGGCCTTTACTCATCCTGAGCTATGTGATTGACTATAGAAAAGCTCTCCTGTGCCTCGCGAACATTTGGAGGAGGTAGAGAGGGAACACTGCCAAGTGGAACTGAATCATACTACTCACTAAAGATTAAAAGAGGACCAAACACAGCCTGGGCCATGTAACGTGTTATGACGAGCTATTTGCCTCGCGCACTATTTGTAGACTGTTACAGCAGAGAGTAAAGAGTACACAATCGTAGAAAGGTGAGGAGGCACGACCAAGTTGTGCTACTTCATACTATTCACTAAAGTTCAGAAGCCTGACCAATCACAAAAACCCGCACACATTTTGAGACATTCGGTCGACTTTGACAAAGCTCTCTGGCGGCTCTCGCACATTTTAAAGAGAGGATACACGACCAGCTATTTAAGGCGCAAGAAGTTGAGTGACATCCATTATTTTATCTCACTGAGGCAGGCCTCAAATTTCCACAGTTTAGTGTGGCAGATTCCTCCATCAGGAGATATAGTTGAGTGTCATCTGCATAGCAATGAAAACTGATATTATACTTGCGAATAATATCACCTCATGGAAGCATGTCAATGCTGAAAAGAAGGGGGCCAAGTACTGACCCCTGCGGAACACCACGGGTAACACTAAAGGGCTCAGATGCCATTTCACCATATTTAACATATTTAAGGTAGGATCTGAACCGTAAGAGGACGGTTCCTGAATGACCAATTCATTTTTCAAACCGTTCTAGTAAGATATTATGGTCCACAGTGTCAAAGGCACCACTAAGGTCCAGCAGCAGCAAGAGTGATGAAGCGCCGGAGTCCATTGCCAGTAGAAGATCATTGGTTACCTTAATCAGGGCTGTCTCAGTAGAGTGGTTAGCCATGAATTTTGTTTGCATTGATTCAAAAAGATTGTTCTCGGATATTAAATCATTCAGCTGCTGTGCCATAACTTTTTCAAGTATTTTAGAAAGAAACGGTAGCTTTGACAGTGTTTGCAGTCCTGAGACCAGTGACTCATCTCGGCCATATTCTCTTTTTTTTATATCAGGCCAGCAACTATTATGACTTATTTGTCTGTTTGATAACTATTGGCCTGATCATTATTCAAATTACTGTCTTAAATGACACAGTGGATAAACACAAACCGGAGGTGTGGCAAAAATCTGCAATACCTCGGTTGAAATTTTGCTAGCCAAACGGATGTAGCAGACATTCTATTTCGACAGGTCATCAACGCCGCCCTCACTTTGGCCGCCAGACCTCAAAGTAAAGTAGCTCAGGACAACATGGACGTTTTCAAGGACCAGTGGGAAAAGCAAGTGCGCATTTTGACCGAAGCGGTGGACGACATCACCTCTGTGGACGACTTCCTGTCCGTGTCAGGTAAGAACCGCCGTCGCCAAGTCACAAAAATAATATCCTGTGATAACCTGTGTTTTTTTTAATTCTCCTGTGAATAGAGAACCACATCCTGGAGGACGTAAACAAATGCGTCATCGCTCTTCAGGAGGGAGACGTGGACACTTTGGACCGGACCGCCGGTGCCATCCGAGGACGAGCAGCCCGGGTCGTGCATATTATAAATGCTGAAATGGAGAACTACGAACCTGGAGTCTACACCGAACGTGTGCTGGAGTCCATCAAGCTTCTTTCGGATACTGGTGAGTACATTGATGTGGATTTAGTGCTGGGGTCTCCATTGTAGTGCGTGTAGACACGAGTTAAGAAGTCAAGTCACATTTATTTGTATAGCAGTGTTCTGGTTTGCCCGCGTCCCTGCGTCCTAGACGCATCATTTTTGCTGGGGACGCATAGTTTCAAATCAACTTTTTTGACACCTGATTACATTTTTTTTAAACAAAGATTTACCGCACTACAAACTTTTCGTCAGGGAGATCCGGCAGATGTTGTTTTGGTCTCGCGGTTCGAGTGTTCGTCTGCATGCCTATCTTGAGTTGTGTGAAAAGTCCATCGCTTTTTAGAGAACCGGCTTTTTCGGCTCAACTCATTCAAGAGAGCCGGCTCTCCAACGGCTCACTTGCTTTGATGCATTATATTACGAATGATGATGTTGTATAAAGAAGTTACGAAAAAAAGGAAGTATAAGAGGAGAAAATGAAAAAAAGACAGGTTGGTGGTCATCCCTTTAATCGGTATATTACCAACAAAAATTTGATGCAGAAAATGAATTAATAATTTGATGATTAAAACTGAATGAATATATAGATTTTTATTATATATTTCTCACCGATTTACAATTTCAACCTCGATAACACAAAATTTTGGGGACCCATAGATCTATATATATATATATATATATATATATCTCAATATATATATATATATATATATATATATATATATATATATATATATATATATATATATATATATGTGCGTGTGTGTGTACATCCAAGACACAGCGACATACAGAATGCGTGACTTTAAGTATAGTATAAACACTTGCCTAATGTCTGAAAGTGACATTTTAACATGTCAAGTCAAGTCAAGTCAAGTCATTTTTATTTGTATAGCCCTAAATCACGAAGAGTCTCAAAGGGCTTCACAGATTGTTACACTATATTACACAAACTATTTTCAACCGACAAGAGGAGTAGGTTATTCGTATGCAATGGAGTAGAAGTGAGTTTTAAGTTTAGATTTAAACATTTCCACTGAGGTTGCAGATCGAATCTCAGGGGGAAGAGCATTCCACAGCACCGGTGCCCGGATGGAGAACGCTCTCGAACCAGCAGAAGACTTCTTTGCTCTCGGGATCATCAGAAGACCAGCACTCTCAGATCGTAGGCTTCGGCCCGGGACATAGTGGCAGATCAGATCTGAAAGATAAGAGGGAGCAAGTCCATGTATGATTTTGTACAATACTAAGAGAACTTTGAAGTCACATCTTTGGCTAACTGGGAGCCAATGCAGGTTAGCCAAAATCGGTGTTATGTGATCGTACATCATCAACACATACCTGTCAACCTGTACGTTTTTGCCGTACAAAGTACGTTCATTATGCATTTTAAGACGTGTACGACGTACAAGAAAATCTGTACAGAAAAATGTAAATTCTTCAATGATGGGTACCATCCGGTAAACACAGGTTATCACGAAACGGCAAATCAAATAAGTCAAACGAGTTCGCCGCGGTGGCCTCTATCTCAGTATCGTTTTTTTTCGTTGCAAACGAAGCGAGCGGTTTGATGCTACTGTGCGTATGCGTCTGCCGCCTGGGGATTTCCCATCATGCATCATTCCGTGGTATTTGTGTAGCGAAAGGAAGTCCGTCTCTTTTTAGAGAAGCGGCTTTTTCGGCTCAACTCATTCGAGAGAACCGGCTCTCCAACGGCTCACTTGCTTTGATGCATCATATTACGAATGATGATGTTGTATAAAGAAGTTATGAAAAGAAGGAAGTATAAAAGGGGAAAAGGAAAAAAGACAGGTTTGTGGTTATCCCTTTACTCAGTGTGTTACCAACAATAATTTAATGCAGAAAATGAATTCATAATTTGAATAAGAAAATTCTACTTAATTCTATTTGCATGTATTTTTTTCCTTCTACAGTGAACGTCCAAGCGACTTCATTTTTGAACGTTTTTTATAATAAACTTCATTCATGTCGAGCAACTCAGTATCTCAAAACAAAATGTCAATTAACGATATATATGAGGGGAGCACGGCGGCGCAGTGGTTAGCGCGTGTGCAGCACAGTTCTGAGGTCATGGGTTTAAATCCAGCTACCAAACTTCCTGTGCGGAGTTTGCAGGTTCTCCCCGTGCTTGCATGGGTTTCCTCCGGGCACTCCGGTTTCCTCCCACATTCCAAAAATATGCATAATTGACCGGTCCAAATTGTCCCTAGGTGTAAATGAGCGAGCGAATTGTCCGTCCCTGTGTGCCCTGCGACTGGCTGGCAAGCAGTTCAGGGTGTCCCCTGCCCACTTCCCGATGATTGCTGGGATGGGCTCCAGCACCCCTGCGATGATTGACTTGATATAATTGGAAATTATTTGAATGCGACGGGGGCAGCACGGCGGCGCAAAGGTTAGCGCGTGTGTGGCACGGTTCAGAGTTCATGAGATTAAACCTTCCTGTGTGGAGTTTGCATGTTCTCCCTGTGCTTGCGTGGGTTTCCTCCGGGCACTCCGGTCCCTCCCATATTCCAAAAACATGCATTTTAGGTTAATTGCCCGGTCTAAATTGTCTGTCCCTGTGTGCCCTGCGACTGGCTGGCAAGCAGTTCAGGGTGTCCCCTGCCCACTGCCCAGAGATGGCTGGGATGGGCTCCCCCGTGACCCTACTGAGGATAAGCGGTACAGATAATGGATGAATGGATGGATGGATGATATAACAAAACGCATGTACAATATAACATGTTAAACGACATACATAAACGCGTTTGAAAAAAATATGGTGTAAGATTATTTTGTATTTTGTAAGGGCACCAAATTTGTATACAGACGTTTAAATAGTAAACAAATAAAAACACACACAGAAAGTCGGGTCTTCAGGAGCAGGATTTTTAGTTATCGGTATCCGTATAAAAAAAAGAAAACAATTATTGTGCACCCCGAGAAAAAAAACGATGCGGTAATTACCAGTCTGTTGAATTCAGAGCGTTCCCGCTTTTAATCAGTGGCCCCTCCGTGTCTCGGAATTCTTGATAAACCTCCCACATGTTGCTCATCCAATCATTATCACCCGTTTAGCTAGTGGCTATATCTTTTGCTATCCCCGTTCGCGTCACGATAATTGCTAACTCAATCATCTCCCCTCGCTGATAGATTGCAAACAAAACCGATGGAGTCACGTGCCAGCGCACTCATCGGTCTCGGGCTCATCTGGCAGCCATACCCGACATCATCGAGCTCCTGCTGCAAACACCGACGCGTTCTTTACTATTATTATGGGATTCTCTTCTTTTGATTGCGGGGTTTAATTGATCAAGTACAGTAAGGTTAATTGGTCTCGCTTTAGGGCGATAAAATAATGCTGCTGTTCCATGATTTGCCCCTGGAAAGGCTAAGATACGCATCAAGGTGATTTTGTTCTGTGTTTGGTTTGGGTTTTAGATAGATAGATGTCTAGATAGATGTCTAGATAGATGTCTAGATAGATAGATAGATAGATAGATAGATAGATAGATAGATAGATAGATAGATAGATAGATAGATAGATAGATAGATAGATAGATAGATAGATAGATAGATAGATAGATAGATAGATAGATAGATAGATAGATAGATAGATAGATAGACAGAGAGAGAAAGAGAGAGACAAAGATAGACACAGAGATAGATAGATAGACAGAAGGAGAGAGAGAGAGAGAGAGAAAGAGAAAGCGAGAAAGAGAGAGACAAAGAGAAAGATAGACAAAGAGATAAACAGACAGACAGACAGATAGATAGACAAAGAGAAAGATAGACGGATAGATAGATAGATAGATAGATAGATAGATAGATAGATAGATAGATAGATAGATAGATAGATAGATAGATAGATAGATAGATAGATGTCTAGATAGATGTCTAGATAGATAGATAGATAGATAGATAGATAGATAGATAGATAGATAGATAGATGTCTAGATAGATAGATAGATAGATGTCTAGATAGATAGATAGATAGATAGATAGATAGATAGATAGATAAAGAGAAAGATAGATAGATAGACGGATAGATAGACTGACAGACGGACGGACGGACGGACAGACAGATAAAGAGAAAGATGGATAGAAATATAGATAGATAGACAGACGGATAAATAGATAGACAAAGAGAACGATAAATAGCTGGATAGATAGATAGACAAAGAGAAAGACAGACAGAGAGACAGACAAATACACGAAGAGAAAATGTTGATTTTTAACAGGATGGCCTCGGGGTGCTGTGTTGTAGTTTAACAACAGCGGAGTGGATGACGTCACACGCTAGGCCAAAAGTTCGACGTCCCCGCAACAGATGGAAATCTTTGTGCCCAGGGTTACACCACCTCGTGTTCACGTAGATAGCGAGTCCACCTCCTCTCCGCTTCCCACAGGCTTTTTCGTCTCTGTCTGCCCTAACGGCGCTGGAGTCGGGTAGCTCCATGTTAGCGTCCGGGATGCTAGGCGTGAGCTACGTTTCCGTAAAACACAGCAAACTGCACTCCTTGTACGCTTTGATGTTTTTCACCAGCACAGCCAGTTCGTCGGCTTATTTGGTAGAGAGTTCATTTCCCATGGTTACGGACGGTACCGAAGGCTTATAACGCCGCTAGCCCCTTAGCCTCAGCTCAGGCTCTGCAGCCTTGTTAGGGCCCCTCTCATCACGCCGGCACGAGAATTCTTCAGGGCAAGGAGTTGACTCCTCGAATAAACGTTTTTTTGTGCGTCACTGTAACACGAGCCTCACATAATGGGAGCTGAGTTCATATTTAATCTTGCAGCGGTACCCAAAAACTTCGTAAAAAAAATGGCACTTTTTGGTCACTAAGTCTCCATAGTTTGTATTCTTCCTTGTGCTTTTAAACACTTGTTTTTGTCGAAAATAATACATATACAGTCCAACACGGAGACATTTAGTGATTTTAAGGTAACTGAAAAAGAATCAGCCTGGACTCAATGTATCTCTATTTTCTGCAAAATTCAATTTTCAGGTGAATAGGTTTCTCATTGATTAAACCAACCAAATGCTTTACCTGGTATAAATGTTTAATTCCAAGGTTTAATTGGGTTGCCACGTCAGGGAACATAATTGTCCCAGTACGCCCTTTATTCTGTGAAAAAAAAAAAAAAAAAAAGTTTACTACTTCTAACTGCGGTGTTTTCCCCGGTCCGCCATGCAAAAACGATCAGGACCGCCGAGCGTTCATCGATCGTCCTGAACTTTCGCTTCCCCGTTCCCTCAAAGACCCCGAGTCCGAGGATTTGATCGCAGTCAAGGGGAAATCCATAGCCGGGGGAAAGACGATTCAATGTAGCCGGAGGGTGCGGGACGGCACGCTTTCGGAGGGTACCGAGTCCAATTAACTCCGCTCTCTGGGAAAATCCATAGCTGTCACCGATGATTTCGCTAAGTGTTTGGAGATTTTTGTGCTATTCATTGATGGGGGTGTCCTCCCCCCGCCCCGCCTTCTTTCCTCCCCCGTTGTGCATGAGCCAAACATCGACTCTGTCATCTGGTACGGGGGTGGACAAAGTACGGCACACGGGCCAAATATCAGTCTGGGTTTTGACTCCGGCCTCCTGACCAATGTTCCCTGTAATTTTCCTTACGGGTCTGAGCGTTCACACAGTCGGTGAGCAATGCTTGAAACAACAGTGAGCAACGGCAATCCCAAGTGTGGCAACTAAGTCATTAGTAGTACGATACGCGAGTGTATTTAATCACATTTTTTAGTGGAAGTACAATGTTGGCAACATGATTGACTTGATGTCATTGGAAATTATTTGAATGCAACACACATTTTTTCTTCTTGTTCCCTGTTTTTTTCTTTTTTTTTAATTCCTTTAAAAAATATCATTGTGTTTATTTTTTCCGAGCTGTTACTTTTTTCTTTTTGTTCTCCATTTACTTTTTTCCTTTGTTTCCTTTCTTTTCTTTTTTTCTGGCTTTTTCTGATTTGTTTCTTCTTTTTTCTCTTCCTTTTGTTTCTTTTTTTCTCAGCTTTTCACTACTTTTTCATTTCATTTTTTTGTTGTAATCCCCCTTCCTTTAAGTCATTTTGTGCAAAATTTTACATAATATTTGGCCATATAGGGATAAAAGAAGCAAAAAACAACCTGAAGAGCCGTTTAGGACCGGAAAGAGCCGGTTCCTTTTAGTGAGCCGAGCCGAAGAAGCCGGTTCTCGACAACCTCTACTGACTTTTCTCAACTTCGTTCTACTTTAAACTTGACTTCCAAATACCGCATTTAGAACACAACGTCAGGGGAACCTGTGTGTTTTTACCTTCATGCAATGTAACTTTGACTTAATTCACTTCTTAATTAGCAATTTCGAACCCTGATTTTTGTGAGCTGGCTAGATTTTCTTGTGCGTGGAAAAGCTCTGGGTAGTGAGCAATTTAGATTTTCTTGTGCGCTGAGAATGTGCAGGCAGTGTGCGATTCCCCTAAGACAGGAAAACTAGGAGAAGCCAAAAAGGGCCATTTAACTGATTTAGAATTACACACCTTTGAGCAAATACATTTAAGCCTATTTTACAATGACCCACTTCTGGGTCCTGGCTTACACTGATTTAGGATATCTAGCTCATCTTTTAAGACCAAGAGGACCCTTTACACTAACAACAATGGTGACCCGTTGTTAATGGTGCTGTATCTAAGTCAGATCAGGAGATTTATCTCCTTGCTGTTATTTACGGAAACCAGTAGTATCTGTTTAGGGTGGTAGAGCAAAGCCCTACCCAAAAACTGGAGTTGAGCATCGCCAGGCTGTACTTGCCCAAGACACACCACAGGGAGTGGTGCACCAACAACCCAGGTTTTCAAGGAATCCATGAACTGCGTTATACATAAATATTGAATTAAGAGAGCCAGTGATCATCTATAAGTAACTGCAGGGTGTCTATGTGTAATAAAGAGTTCCCAGGTCTTGTGGAAGACCTGCGGGGAACCTTTAAGAGATAATCGGATTTTCTCAGGCTTCGGATTTTGCAACCTTGCCTTAATCCACCCGTTGTGTGTTGCAAGGGATACATGCATCTATTTAAGGGGGGTGAGTCTTCTCGCAAGTAAGATGGAAAAGGAAATTACAGTCAGTTTTTACTTAATGTTTAAAATATTGAATTTAACTTGATTACTTTCAATTCATTTTGGATTACTCCAATACCAAATATGCTAATAAAAAACAAAATAAACTAAATATGAATAAAATGACTACATTTTGTGCAGGCTTGGGGAGTAACGGAATACATGGAACGGCAAAAATTATGTTGGCAAGCTGTATGTTAGTTTTGCCGGAGATCAAAGAGATCAAAGCCAGGAGAGAAAGCTTACCACGTGTTGTGAGTCATAATCTTATTCATATTTAGTTTATTTTGTCTTTTATTAGCATATTTGGTTTTGGAGTAATCCAAAAGTCATTGAAAGTAATCCAGTTAAAGTAACCCCTACCCCACCCTGCATTTGATGTTGGGTTTGCCGGAGATCAAAGAGATCAAAGCTAGGAGAGAAAGCTTACCACGTGTTGTGAGTCATCATTTTATTCGCATTTAGTTTATTTTGTCTTTTATTAGCATATTTGGTATTGGAGTAATCCAAAAGTCATTGAAAGTAATCCAGTTAAAGTAACCCCACCCAACCCCGCCTTTGCCTATGCATCCACTTGCTCACTCCACTGTACCAGCTCAAGACTATAAAAGACTAAAAAAACGACTATACTGCAATTGTACTCTGTAATCCCCATTTTAGAACAGAAAATGGATTTGGCCGGTGACTGTTGCAAGAGTCTGGCCTGTCCAGGACATTTTTTGCTAGTTTTACATTAGAGAGATGACTTCAGTGCAGGATCTTACCTCGATTTGTTTTAATGAGATTATCCCTCAAACAGTGAGGGAAACGAGAGGAATAAGTAACGGAACTGTCCGAAATCACACACATTTAAAAGAGTGTCTGCTTTATACTAAAACCACCTCAACATTCATGTTTTCATATTCAATCGGGGTAGGGAGCAAACATTGACAAAACGGGGAGGAATAACTAACCGAACAAACCGAAATCACTGAGATAAAAACAATGTCTTCAAGGAATCCAATTCAAATTCGTGTAAGTTTACATATTTAATGAAGATGCTGTCCAAACATTGACACAAGGGGGAGGAATAACTAACCAAACAAACCGAAATCACAAAGATGAAAAGAAAATTTTCAATAAAACCATCCAAACATGTATAGGTTTACATATTTTAATGAGTATACCGCGCAATCAATGACAGAAGGGGGGAGGAATAAGTAATGGAACAAACCAAAATTCCACTGATGAAAACAGAGTATTCAATAAAACCATGCAAACATGTATAGGTTTACATATTTTAATGAGGATATCATGCAATCAATGACAGAAGGGAGAGGAATAAGTAACGGAACAAACCAAAATACCACCGATGGAAACAATGTCTTCAATTAAAACATTCCAAACATTTATAGGTTTACATATTTTAATGAGTAATATCATGCAATCAATGACAGAAAGAGGGAGAAAAAAGTCATGGAACAAACTAAAATGCCACTGATGAAAACAATGTATTCAATAAAACCATCCAAACATGTATAGGTTTACAAATTTTAATGATGATATCATGCAATCAATGACAGAAGGAGGGAGGAATAAGTAATAAAAAAAACAAAATCCCGCGGATGAAAACAATGTATTCAATAAAACCATCCAAACATGTGTAGGTTTACATATTTTAATGAGGATATCATGCAATCAATGACAGAAGGAGGGAGGAATAAGTAACGGAACATAACAAAATCTCACAGATGAAAACAATGTCAATAAAAACATGTATAAGTTTACATATTTTAATGAGGATATCATGCAATCAATAACAGAAGGGAGAGGAATAAGTAACGGAACCAACCAAAATCAAACAGATGAAAACAAAGTATTCAATAAAACCATCCAAACATGTATAAGTTTACTTGTTTTAATGAGGATATCATCCAATCAATGACAGAAGGAGGTAGGAATAAGTAACAGAACCATCCAATATCACACAGATGAAAACAATGTATTCAATAAAACCATCCAAACATGTAAGTGTTTACATATTTTGATGAGGATATCATGCAGACAATGAAAGAAGCTGGGAGGAATAAGTAACGGAACATAACAAAATCTCACAGATGAAAACTATGTCTTCAATAAAACCATCTAAACATGTCTAGGTTTACATGTTTTACTGAGGATATCATGCAATCAATGACAGAAGGGAGAGGAATAACAAACGGAACCAACCAAAATCAAACAGATGAAAACAATATCTTTCATAAAACAATCCAAACATGTATAGGTATACATATTATAATGAGTATATCATGCAATCAATGACAGAAGGGAGAGGAATAAGTAACAGAACCAACCAAAATCTCACAGATGAAAACAATGTCAATAAAAACATGTATAAGTTTAGACATTTTAATGAGGATATCATGCAATCAATGACAGAAGGAGTGAGGAATAAGTAACGGAACAAACCAAAATACCACTGATGAAAACAATGTCTTCAATAAAAACATTCCAAACATTTATAGGTTTACATATTTTAATGAAGATATCATGCAATCAATGAGAGAAGGAGGGAGGAATAAGTAACAGAACACACCAAAATACCACGGATGAAAACAATATATTCAATAAAACCACCCAAACATTTATAAGTTTACATATTATAATGAGTATATCATGCAATCAATGACAGAAGGAAGGAGGAATAAGTAACAGAACCAACCAAAATCTCACAGATGAAAACAATGTCAATAAAAACATGTATAAGTTTAGACATTTTAATGAGGATATCATGCAATCAATGACAGAAGGAGTGAGGAATAAGTAACGGAACAAACCAAAATACCACTGATGAAAACAATGTCTTCAATAAAAACATTCCAAACATTTATAGGTTTACATATTTTAATGAGGATATCATGCAATCAATGACAAAGGGGAGGAAGGAATAAGTAACGGAACCAACCAAAATCAAACAGATGAAAACAATATCTTTCATAAAACAATCCAAACATGTATAGGTTTACATATTATAATGAGTATATCATGCAATCAATGACAGAAGGGAGAGGAATAAGTAACAGAACCAACCAAAATCTCACAGATGAAAACAATGTCAATAAAAACATGTATAAGTTTAGATATTTTAATGAGGATATCATGCAATCAATGATAGAAGGGAGGGAGGAATAAGTAACGAAACAAACAAAATCCCACAGATGAAAACAATGTTTTCAATAAATACATTCCAAACATTCATAGGTCTACAAATTTTAATGATGATATCATGCAATCAATGACAGAAGGGAGAGGAATAACTAACGGAACCAACCAAAATCAAACAGATGAAAACAATGTCTTTAATAAAACAATCCAAACATGTATAGGTATACATATTTTAATGAGATATCATGCAATAAATCATGAAAAGGGGGAGGAACAAGTAACAGAACCATCTCATATCCCACCAAAACTTAACTCCTAGGTTTCATCATACCCACTAGTCCCGGATTGTCGAATTTGACACGTCCGCCTCGGTGTTTGTTTACGTCCAGGACGGCTCGTCCGTCTCGGTAACAAAGGCCACGTCAACGGCAACCCACTTATCAAAGCTGTCCGAACTCTGACCCCGCCTCGATTCGCCCCCCCCCCCGTCCTCCTATATCGAGCGATTTCCGATTAATGGCCGGAACGGCGAGGCGGCACACAACTCTTGACGGACAATCTACACATCGGCCCCGGATTGAATCGTGTCCTTGAGAGGAGGAGGAATCGATAGCTTAATGGGAAAGTGCTTATGGGCAAACTCGGACTCCTCCTTACCAGACACATTTCTGCCCATTACTGTACCTCATTTTCTGTTTTTTAAAGGGACAGTGTAACCTATTAGCAGGGTTGGGTAGGGTTACTTGAACTGGATTACTTTCAATTACTTTTGGATTACTCCGATACGAAATAGGCTAATAAAAGACAAAAGAAACGAAATATGAATCCAATGACTACATTTTGTGCAGGCTTGGGGAGTAACGGAATACATGGAACAGTAAAAGCTGTTTGGATTTATTTTCATTTTGTTTCTGTCGCATTTGATGTTCGTTTTGCCGGAGATCAAAGAAATCAAAGCCAGGAGAGAAAGCTTACCACGTGTTGTGAGTCATCATTTGTTTCATATTTTGTTTATTTTGTCTTTAATTAGCATATTTGGTATTGGAGTAATCCAAAAGTATTTGAAAGTAATCAAGTTAAAGTAACCCTACCCAACCCTGCATTTTATGTTCGTTTTGCCGGAGATCAAAGAGATCAAAGCCAGGAGAGAAAGCTTACCACGTGTTGTGAGTCATAGTTTTTTTCATATTTTGTTTATTTTGTCTTTTATTAGCATATTTGGTATTGGAGTAATCCAAAAGTAATTGAAAGTAATCCAGTTAAATTAACCCTACCCAAACCTGCATTTTATGTTAGTTTTGCCAGATATCAAAGCGATCAAAGCCAGGAGACAAAGCTTACCACATGTTGTGAGTCATCATTTTATTCATATTTAGTTTATTTTGTCTTTTATTAGCATATTTGGTATTGGAGTAATCCAAAAGTAATTGAAAGTAATCCAGTCAAAGTAACCCTACCCAACCCTGCATTTTATGTTAGTTTTGCCGGAGATCAAAGAGATCAAAGCGAGGATAGAAAGCTTACCGCGTGTTGGGAGTCATCATTTTATTCATATTTACTTTCTTTTTTCTTTTATTAGCATATTTGTTATTGAAGTAATCCAAAAGTAATTGAAAGTAATCCAGTTAAAGTGACCCTACCCAACCCTGCATTTTATGTTAGTTTTGGCGGAGATCAAAAAGATCAAAGCCAGGAGAGAAAGCTTACCACGTGTTGTGAGTCATCATTTTATTCATATTTACTTTCTTTTGTCTTTTATTAGCATATTTGGTATTGGAGTAATCCAAAAGTAATTGAAAGTAATCCAGTTAAAGTAACCGTACCCAACCCTGCATTTTATGTTAGTTTTGCCGGAGATCAAAGAGATCAAAGCCAGGAGAGAAAGCTTACCACGTGTTGTGAGTCATCATTTTTTTTCATATTTTGTTTCTTTTGTCTTTAATTAGCATATTTGGTATTGGAGTAATCCAAAAGTATTTGAAAGTAATCCAGTTAAAGTAACCCTACCCAACCCTGCATTTTATGTTAGTTTTGCCAGAGATCAAAGAGATCAAAGCCAGGAGAGAAAGCGTACCACGTGTTGTGAGTCATCATTTTATTCATATTTAGTTTATTTGTCTTTTATTAGCATTATTGGTATTGGAGTCATCCAAAAGTAATTAAAAGTAATCCAGTTAAAGTAACCCTACCCAACCCTGCATTTTATGTTAGTTTTGCCGGAGATCAAAGAGATCAAAGCCAGGAGAGAAAGCGTACCACGTGTTGTGAGTCATCATTTTATTCATATTTAGTTTATTTGTCTTTTATTAGCATTATTGGTATTGGAGTCATCCAAAAGAAATAAAAAGTAATCCAGTTAAAGTAACCCTACCCAACCCTGCCTAATAGGTAACGCGCTGTCCTTTAAAATACAGAAAAGGAGGTACAGTATGGATGGATGAATGGTTTCATATAGAGTGAAATAACTAGTGTTTATTTAAATTAAGTCAAGTCATATTTATTTCTATTGCCCAGTAGATCAGGGGTCTCCAAACATTTTCAAGCTGAGGCCTATTTAAAATAAATAAAATTAAAGCGGCATGGTGGTGTGGAGTTTGCATGTTCTCCCCATGCCTGTGTGGGTTTCCGCTGGGCACTCTTGTTTTCTCCCACAATCCAAAAACATGCATGTCAGGTTAAATGGACAGTCCAAATTGTCCCTAGGTGTGAATGAGCGAGTGAGTTGTCTGTCTCTGTGTGCCCTGCGATTGGCTGTTAACCGGTTCAGGGTGTCCCCTGCCCACTGCCCGAAGACAGCTGGGATGGGCTCCAGCACCCCCGTGACCCTACTGAGGATAAGCGGTGCAGTTAATGGATTGATGGATGGATATATTATATATATCCATCAACAACCAGTTCAGGGTGTCCCCTGCCCACTGCCCGATGATTGCTGGGATGGGCTCCAGCACCCCCGCGACCCTACTGAGGATAAGAGGTGCAGATAATGATGGCACGTATTTTGAACAGTGCATGTCTATCTGATACTTCATGTATTTTGGATTATTATTTAAATCGATATTGATTGTTATAATGAATTAAGGTTTGTCAGGACCGGAACGGAAACAGGACCCACTCGCGTAGCATTTCTCTCAGTGTTATTGGGAAGAAGGGAAAGATTTGCACCCATGATCCGGGGATTGCTGTACGCGGGAAGCAGGTGGCTCTGAACGCGGAAGTGGGAACGGAACGAACGGGTCAGTAGCCGGGATAGAAGAGCAAAAACGTGGTCAGGATCGGAAACAAGGCGAAAGCCAGGAGAGGAGAGTTGACGTGGTCGAGATCAAAAACGGATCGTTATTAGGGACGGGAGAGCAGACGTGGTCGAGATCAAAACAGATCGTAGCAGGAGCAAAAAACAGAACAGGCGAAAAAGGGCTTGCCGTGTAAAAACGGAGATTTGCAGACGGACCGACAACCGGGGATTCACAGGACAGGATTTAAATAGTGATGAAGCCAATCCGTCAACAAACACGGGCGGGGCCAATTGGGCGCCATGGCAACCGTGACAAGGTTTTTCTTACCATAAGCAATCTCCGAATAACACACTTTAATCCAAACCCGCTTTCAAAAAGAGTGTGTCCCATTTTAAAGTAGATAATTAACGCGGTGCCTGGAGAGAGTAGATTAAAAAAACTGATATCCTTACTGGTTTTGCAGACATGGGGTGGTTATTACACAGGCGCATGTAAAATGGGATTTAGTGCAGATTTTGGATGAGTAATAACAGATTCTCACCGGAACCCACGCTTGTGCGTCATCGCGGCAGAAGGAAGGACGTTTCATCCTTGCTTAATAAGGAAAAAAGGAAGATTCAAGAAAAAAAAATGCAACGTAGATAATGTACCCGAATGCATGTTTGTAGAAAATGATGCTGTTATCCTCAAGGCACCCTGCAAGACCTTTAGGATCTTTAAATCTCTTCAGATATCGTTTTTGCTATCTAGAATAGAAAACAATAGTCCCTTCCCTCACGGCCTCAATGAATTTGCGGGTTGGAATATATTCTGTAATCCATTATCCTCCATTGCATATTTCTGCGAGCGAAGGCCACCAAAGTACATTTTTATCAGGCATGGCGGCTCATTTTGCTATCATGTCCACCAAGAAGTGAACTGCACTCGTGCTGCCGCGTTCTATTATTACCGATTGCATATCGCTGTGAGCGGAGGCTAGCAAAGCGTATTTTTGTCGATTTTGGCGGCTCTCTTTTGCCGTTCTGTACCCCAAAGAGTGAATTGCACTTGTGCCACCATGATTGATTATCCCTGATCACATATTTATGCAAGCAGGGGCAAGCAAGGTGCATTGTTGTCGTGCTCGGCTACTTTTTTGGCTGTTTTGTCTACCAAAAATTGAATTGTACTTGTGCGGCCTCGATCCATTATCACTGATTATCACTGATCGGGAGCATTTTAGTCGAGCTTGGCTTCTCTCTTTGCCATTCTGCCCACCATACAGAGAGCACCGCTTGTGCTAGCGCAATCCAATATTTCCAAATGCATATTAATCTTTTTTGCTTTTCAGGTTACCAAAAAGTGAACTCATTTTGCCGTTGTGTCCACCTAAAAGTGAACTGCACTCCTGCTGCCGCAAACAATTATTTCCGATTGCATATTGCTCCAATTGGAGGCTGGGAACATGCATTTTTGTCCAGCTTGGCAGCTCTTTTTGCCATTCTGTCTAACAAAAAGTGAACTGCACTTGTGCAGCCATGATTTCAGGTTACCAAAAAGTGAACTCATTTTGCCATTGTGTCCAGCCAAAAAAGAACTGCACTCCTGCTGCCGCAAACTACTCTATCCGATTGCATATTGCTGCAATTGGAGGCTGGGAGCATGCATTTTTGTCCAGCTTCGGAGCTCTTTTTGCCATTCTGTCTACCAAAAAGTGAACTGCACTTGTGCAGCCATGATTTATTATCCCTGATTCAATATTGCTGTGAACAGGGGCAGGGTCGGCACATTTTTGTTGTGCTCGGCTACTTTTTTGGCTGTTTTGTCCACCAAAAATTGAACTGCACTTGTGCAGCCACAATCCATTATCCCTGATCGCAATACTGGTTCAAATGGGGAAGCTGATAGAGGGCATTTTCTGCGTGGCATAGTGACTTTTTCGCTTATTATTTTCACCAAAAAGTGAAATGCACTCGTGCAACCACGCTCCATTATCCCCAAACGTGTATTGCTGCGGGCAGGGGGCCGGCACAACGTGTTTCGGTAGTGCCTAGCAGCTGTTTTTGCCTTTCAGGTTACCAAAAAGTGAACAGCACTCTTGCAGCAAAGATCCATCATCCATGGGCGCATGTTTAAACGTTAAAATTGTATGTACATAATAAACATTACTAACAAGATAATCTATAGTAGGTACTACTCATATGAAATATACGTGTACCGGTACATGAAAAGTGAAATGAAACTTT
Source organism: Urocampus carinirostris (assembly GCF_059441175.1). NCBI lineage: Eukaryota > Metazoa > Chordata > Actinopteri > Syngnathiformes > Syngnathidae > Urocampus > Urocampus carinirostris. Next base: position 4,876,732 of record NC_142356.1, read on the forward strand.
CCTAATCGGCATCAATGGCAGAGCAGTATTTTATATAACGCCCCACAACAGCTCTCTTATTGTTTGAATCAAAATTTTGTGCTGATGCATCCATCCATTATCTGCCCCGCTTATCCGCAGTAGGGCTGCGGGGGTGCTGGATCCCATCCCAGTTATCTCCGGACAGTGGACAGGGGACACCCTGAACTGGTTGCCAGCCAGTAGCAGGGCACAGATAGACAGCCAATTGACCTGACATGCATGTTTTTAGAATGTGGGAGGAAACCGGAGTGCCCGAGGAAACCCACGCAGGCACAGGGAGAATAAGCAAACTCCACACGGGGCGGTTGCGGTAGCTTGACTTGAATCCTGAACCTCTGTACCGTGGGGCTGCGAGCTAACCACCTGATACAATACTTTATATTTTGTCCCGTATTTATGTGGGTCCTAAGACATGCAGAAACATGATAACCATGGAAAGGAAGTTTGTAATTATCAAGAAATATGAAGATGGGACACAAATGGTGAGAAATGTGACCATTTCAAAATATGGGAAGGCGATTAAAATATTGAAGTCTTTTAAGGCCATGACAATCCTCACAAGCAGAAGTTTTAAAATACCCCCCGTTCTGCATCCACCCACAACTCCTCCGCACCCAGCCGTACTTCAGGTGCGCTTATCCGACGCCTAACTTTATTGTCCAGCCACTGCATTCCAACAAACAAACAAAAAAGCACAACACAATCCCTCACTTTCTTCCTTTTTAATTTACTTTAATCCATTTACCGCGGCGGCGTAAAAGAGGCTTTTGGGAATGGGCCGGCAAGGCGTTTTCAAAAGAAATATTTAAATGTTCTGCAAGCTTTTAATGAGCAAGGTTTGCTGATGGTAAGGAGCAATTTCACTCATTCCGCTTGAGAAATGATGAAGGGAATTAAATGTGACCATGTAGGAATGGATTTTTTTCAGCCTGCAGGCTTAGGCACGCTTTAAAGGAGGAAGTTATGCAAGAACAATGAAGAACCCCAAGTGTGGAGATGGCGTGTCCCTGTGAGGTGTTTAACAAGCTCTAAATAGCACAACCTTTTTTTTTTCTCCCCCAACCTAATCCTCAATTCTGCACCAAAAATGTTTGATAGCTCAGTGTTTCTCATGATTTTTAGGCTAAGATACACTGTTTTTACATCAAAAAACAAGCAGAATACACCCCAGGTTACAGCATCCCTAGATTTGTTTACCTTATGATATGGAATAAAACAATAAGGGAAATAAAATGATAATGGATTATCAGGGTTGGGTAGGGTTACTTTAACTGGATTACTTTCAATGACTTTTGGATGACTCCAATACCAAATATGCTAATAAAAGACAAAAGAAACTAAATATGAATAAAATAATGACTCGCAACACGTGGTAAGCTTTCTCTCCTGGCTTTGATCTCTCTGATCTCCGGCAAAACTAACATAAAATGCAGGGTTGGGTAGGGTTACTTCAACTTGATTACTTTCAATGACTTTTGGATTACTCCAATACCAAATATGCTAATAAAAGACAAAAGAAACTAAATATGAATAAAATAATGACTCGCAACACGTGGTAAGCTTTCTCTCCTGGCTTTGATCTCTCTGATCTCCGGCAAAACTAACATAAAATGCAGGGTTGGGTAGGGTTACTTTAACTGGATTACTTTCAATTACTTTTGGATTACTCCAATACCAAATATGCTAATGAAAGATCAAAGAAACTAAAAATGAATAAAATGATGACTCACAACACGTGGTAAGCTTTCTCTCCTGGTTTTGATCTCTTTGATCTCCAGCAAAACGAACATAAAATGCAGGGTTGGGTAGGGTTACTTTAACTTGATTACTTTCAATTACTTATGGGTTACTCCAATACCAAATATGCTAATAAAAGACAAAAGTAACTAAATATGAATACAATTATGACTCACAACACGTGGTAAGCTTTTCTCCTGGCTTTGATCTCTTTGATCTCCGGCAAAACTAACATAAAATGCAGGATTGGGTAGGGTTTCTTTAACTGGATTACTTTCAATTACTTTTGGATTACTCCAATAGCAAATATGCTAATAAAAGACAAAAGAAACTAAATATGAATAAAATGATGACTCACAACACGTGGTAAGCTTTCTCTCCTGGCTTTGATCTCTGATTTCCGGCAAAACGAACATCAAATGCGACAGAAACAAAATGAAAATAAATCCAAACAGCTTGCCAACATCATTTTTGCCGTTCCATGTGTTCCGTTACTCCCCAAGCCTCCACAAAATTGAGTCATTTTATTCATATTTAGTTTATTTTGTCTTTTATTAGCATTATTTGGTATTGGAGTCATCCAAAAGTAATTGAAAGTAATCCAGTTAAAGTAACCCTACCCAACCCTGTGGATTATGTATATGTTTTAATTAAATTATGAAAATAATTATTCATAAAGCAAAACTACAGGATATGCAATGTCTTTGGTGACCACAAGTTATTATTTCGCTGTAATCTAGGGGGTTTAATCAGTTTTCTGTTTTTTGGGGGGGTAAGTAAAATTAGTGAAAAAGAAAAAAAAAATTACACAAAAAAATGAAAATGGAAATTGAAAGAAAAATCGAGTTGAAGTTTAAGTAAAATAAGAGACAAAAAAATTAAAAATAATAAAAATATTGTTTTTATAAAATTCTGTTTTTTTTTCTTCAAAATAAACAAAATTGTCCTTTAGTTTTTTTTTCATGTTGCTTCAGTATTTTACCAGAAAATACAACTCTTAAAATTGGAAATATATTTTATGATCACATTTGAACTAAAATTAAAAAAAAAAAATCAAATAATATCCGTCAAGTCATGTTTCTTTGTATAGCCCTGAATCACAAGGTGTCTCAAAGGGCTGCAGGATGGGAGGAAGAAAGAGAGAAAAAAAGCAAGAGAGAACGAAAGAAAGACAGCACTGAAGGAAGAGAGAAAAAAACCAGGATGAGAGGAAGAGAGAAAATAGACAGGCCGAAAGGAAGGGAGAGGGAAAAGACAGAAGAATGAGAGAAAGAAAGTAAGCAAAAAAGGAAGAACGAAGGAAGAAAGGAAAAAAGGAAGCGAGTAAGATCAAAAGTAGAGCGGAATACAGAAAGAAGGAAGAGAAGAAGAAATAAAGAAGGAATAAAGAGGAAAAAAGACAGAAAACAATAAAAGAGTAATATGAATGAATATTACAGTTACTCTTACTGCCACCTACTTATATGGATGAATGTTACAGTTACTCTTACTGCCACCTACTGATATGGATGATAGTTACAGTTACTCTTACTGCCACCTACTGATTTGGATGATAGTTACAGTTACTCTTACTGACACCTACTGATATGGATGAATATTACAGTTACTCTTGCTGCCACTTACTGTTATGGATGAATATTACAGTTACTCTTACTGCCACCTACTGATAAGGATGAATGTTACAGTTACTCTTTCTGCCACCTACTGATATGGATGATAGTTACAGTTACTCTTACTGCCACCTACTGATTTGGATGATAGTTACAGTTACTCTTACTGACACCTACTGATATGGATGAATATTACAGTTACTCTTGCTGCCACTTACTGTTATGGATGAATATTACAGTTACTCTTACTGCCACCTACTGATAAGGATGAATGTTACAGTTACTCTTTCTGCCACCTACTGATATGGATGATAGTTACAGTTACTCTTACTGCCACCTACTGATTTGGATGATAGTTACAGTTACTCTTACTGACACCTACTGATATGGATGAATATTACAGTTACTCTTGCTGCCACTTACTGTTATGGATGAATATTACAGTTACTCTTACTGCCACCTACTGATAAGGATGAATGTTACAGTTACTCTCACTGCCACTTACTGATATGGATGAATATTATAGTTACTTTTACTGCCACCTACTGATATGGATGAATATTACAGTTACTCTTGCTGCCACTTACTGAAATGGATGATAGTTACAGTTACTCTTACTGCCACTTACTGATATGGATGAATATTATAGTTACTTTTACTGCCACCTACTGATATGGATGAATATTACAGTTACTCTTGCTGACACCTACTGATATGGATTAATATTACAGTTACTCTTGCTGCCACTTACTGTTATGGATGAATATTACAGTTACTCCTACTGCCACCTACTGATATGGATGAATGTTACAGTTACTCTTACTGACACCTACTGATATGGATGATAGTTACAGTTACTCTTACTGCCACCTACTGATATGGATGATAGTTACAGTTACTCTTACTGTCACCTACTGATATGGATGATAGTTACAGTTACTCCTACTGCCACTTACTGATATGGATGAATATTATAGTTACTTTTACTGCCACCTACTGATATGGATGAATATTACAGCCACTTTTACTGCCACCTACTGATAAGGATGAATGTTACAGTTACTCAGCTTATCACAAAGCAATTGTAACAGAAAAATTGGGCAATTTCCTACGTCTCATTAGACAAGGTCTCAATGCACACTGCTGGAAAAAACATCAAAATAGAGAATTGCAAGCACGATCACGTAGTCCGGAGTATCACTCGGTGCACACGGAGTCTCTTAAAATGATATTGCTAAGACTGAAAAAAAAAATGCTTTATTGCTTACAGGCAGCTTTATGAAGCAAACGCACCATAAAAAGCAAAACGCAACCAGGAAGCAAATTGAAGAAAATACAGTAGAATCCCAATGACGCTTTAAAAGTGAACAGACGAAATTGGCACGTTTTAGCACTGTTTACTGTGTGGTCCTAAATCAATGATGGAGCGGCCATAAAAGATCACATTTGAGGAAAGCGGGGTCAAACCGGAACATTTTACGGAATTTAATTCGCACGGTTTTTTGAAAGCTCGGCTATTCCTGCGGATTCATATATATCCCGGAGCGACTTATACGAGAAAACATCGGGTGACTCAGCGAGTTGTGCTACTTTGTGCTAGCGTCAGTTTGTTCTGTTGTAGAAAAAAATCAACTTCCTTTATCGGCTAGTGTCGTTATTTTTATTATGACAAAAAACCCGAAACAAAAATGATTTCAGGTACAAAAAACATTATTATGAATTTTGTATCATTGTCTAAATCAGGGATGTCAAACTCATTTTAACTCGGGGGCCACACGATGGAACAAACGTTCTCTCGGGGGCCGGACTAATAGATTAGAGAGAAAGAAATAAGAGAGGAAGAGAAAAAGAAAGAGGGTGGGACAAAGAAAGAGAGAGAGAGAGAGAAAAAAGAGAGAGGGAAAGCGAGAGACAGAAAGAGAGAACGTGAGAAACAAAACAGATACAAAGAGAAATAGTGAGAGAAGGGAAGAGAAAGATAGAAAGATATCCAAAGAAAAATAGAAAGAGAGAAAAGAGAAGGAGAGAAAAGAGAAGGAGAGAAAGAGAAAAGGGGAGAAAGAGAGGAGGGTAAAGCAAGATAGAAAGAGAGAAAAAGAAAAAAGAGAGAGCAAAATAAGGTATAAAGACACAGTGAGAGAAAGAGACAAAGAGGGGAGAGAGAGAGAGAGAGAGAGAGAGAAAGAGGGAGAAAGAGACAAAGAGGAGAGGGAGAGAGAGAGAGAGAGAGACAAAGAGGAGAGAGAGAGAGAGAGAGATAAATACATACAAGTACATCGTCTTAGTGAGAGGCACCTGGCTTTGGCAACATTAAGTGGACATATTTCAAACTTCAGCTTGTTTTTCTCTTGCGCTTCCCTCCGCGTTGTCTCGCGGGCCGGGTTCAATCCATTAGCGGGCCTGATCCGGCCCGCGGGCCGCCCGTTTGACACCCCTGGTCTAAATTGTCCCTTAATGCTTTTGTAATGAATTACCGTAAATTCCGGACTATAGAGCGCACCTGATTATAAGCCGCACCCACCACATTTTAAGAGGAAAACCGATTTTGTACACACACAAGCCGCACCTGTATATAAGCCGCATGCGCCCACATTTAAATATGTAACACAAACACAAAATTAACCCGACTTCAAGTCCCGCGATTGAAACTAAATGTCATAATCTCATTAAAGTCCACAGTCCAAAAATCACAGCCGGCAAAATGAACAGAAAATGATACCGGTACTTAAGGTTTGATGCAGACCTGCAGAGTCCGGGTGCCCGTTGAAAGTAATCCAAGGAAAAAAGTGTATATTTCCAAAGGTAAGGGTGGGAAAAATATATCAGATGAACACATTTACTCACGCAACTCCTTTTTCTTTAACCAACTTTTTACCCCCTCTTCTTTCCTTGTCTGTCCCTCACCTTTAGCGGTCCCCACTTAAACTCGGCACCCCGCGTTTGTTCCGCCCCTCATTTTTTGTTCACCCGTGCAAAACATATCAGAATAAGTGTCTAAAATAAATACAAATAAATACATTACAAAAATATACAGTTGCAAATACATAATATACATGGGTTACACATATTTACAAAGAAAGACGGTACACCGAGAGAGTTTTCAAAGCTTTAATAATAATAATATAGCTTTGACAGGACATTTAATGGTAGCAACACTGGAGCGCCGCTAGCGGCCGTTAGAAAAATTACATAAATTGGCTGCATCACTGAATAAGCCGCAGGTTTGAAAGTAAGGGAAAAAATTGCGGCTTATAGTCCGGAATTTACGGTAAATAGTAATCATTCTCTGAATCCATCAATATCAAAAATGTCAATAAATATGTCTCTACAATTTATTTAATGGGAACATTTTTTTTTTTTTTTTTAATAATTTTGTATTATTCTTTTTCACACAACATCGACATTATTCTTACATTGCCTTTGACATTTTTTTCTTTGTAGAAAGAAACTCAAAGGTATTGTTGATTTCATTGCAGTGTTTTCTTATCTTCCTGAAAAAAAACATTTTTTATGTCAGGATCAGAATGGAGACAGGACCCACTTGCGTTACGTTTCTCTCAGTTTTATTGGAAGAAATGAAAGGGTTGCACCCACAAACAGATGATCGCTGGACGCGGGAAGCAGGTCGCTCTGAAAGCGGAAGTGGGACTTCCGTGCGAGCGGTGTCGGAAACGGAAAAAAACGGGTACAGTAGAGCAAAAACTTGGTCGGGATCGGAAACAAGTCGAAAGCCTGGAGAGTAGACAGAATCAAAAAACGGGTCGAAGTTGGGAAACAGACGGTAGTCAGGGTCGAAAAAGTTTGCCTAGAGTACACTGAGGTTTGCAGACGGACTGACAAAAGGAGAGTGACAGGACTGGGTTTAAAAAGGGAAAGGGAGCCAATCAGAGTCCGAGGCAGTTGGCGCCAAAGGAGCGGGCACAGGTGACTCGCATCAGTTATCATGACAACTTAAGATAAGAACTTAAGAAAAAGCAATGTCATTACGCTGTTAAGAACCGGAACAGGGGGAGAACCCAAATGCGTGACGTTTCTCACACAAGCTTTTATTTTACGGGAAATGGGGCCGTCATGCACGTTAACCCAAACGCCAGTGATTCGGCGATCGTTGGGCGGAAGACGTAAGGCAGCAGTCTGGCGTGGAACGACACGAAGCCAGAGACCAACGAGATCGATACCAGTTACACGAACCGATACCGGACAGATGGTGTCGATACCGAACAGTACGGGACTGACAGGATTGATAACAGAAATAGGAGACTGGAGACAGATATCAGACATGACGAGATAGACGGGAACAATACCAGACACTGAAGACCGGAGACCGATATCAGAACAAAACGAAAATAGGCGCCATCGATACCGGACAGGATACACAAACAGGATACTGGAAAGAGTCAAAACACACGTCTTGCGGGTGCAGAGGTTCGTTGATGGACTGACAAAGGGTGAGTGAGAGCACTGATCATAAGAAGGAAGGAAGTCAATCAGTCAACGAGCCACAGCTGGCGCCAAACGGGCGGGGCCAATTGGCACCCGTGACAATTCTGTTTCCAGTCAGATAATAAGAATTACAATTTTCTTTTTGTCATTGATAACAATGTAATGAGCATTAAATGTAGCACTCCAGGAAAAAATTAAGATAAATTATTAATAGATAAATAAATGAATACATAGGGCAGCACGGCGGAGCAGTGGTTAGCGCGTGTGTGGCACAGTTCTAAGGTCATTGGTTCGAATCCAGCTACCAACCTTCCTGTGCGGAGTTTGCAGGTTCTCCCTGTGCTTGCTTGGGTTTCCTCCGGGCACTCCGGTTTTCTCCCACATTCCAAAAAACATGCATGTCAGGTTTATTGGCCGGTCCAAATTGTCCCTAGGTATGAATGAGCGAGCGAATTGTCTGTCCCTGTGTGCCCTGTGACTGGCTGGAAACCAGTTCAGGGTGTCCCCTGCCCACTGCCCGGAGTGGGCAGTGGGCTCCAGCACCCCCGCGACCCGACTGAGGATAAGCGGTACAGATAATGGATGGATGAATGGATGAATACATAAATAAAGGAATTATTGTAAATAATAATAAAGCTATATTCTATTCTATTCCATTACCGTAAATTCCGGACTATAAGCCGCTACTTTTTTCCAAAACCTTCAACCCTGCGGCTTATTCAGTGATGCGGCCAATTTATGTAATTTTTCTAACAGCCGCCAGCGGCGCCTGAGTACAAAAGGTAAGATTTAGACCGGTGGAATATGTGCGCCGAGGAAGACTGCAACATATTAGCTTGTGCACAATTTAAATTAGCGTAGATATATCCTCATCATGCAATTTGCAAAAAGAAATGCACATGACGTAGCTTTCAAGCTAAAAGCAAACGAGCAGTCCGATAAAGAAGGAAACAGAGTTACTACACGTTATCTTCACTTTGCAAGCGTGTTACTAGCGTGTTTATGAATAAGGGAGCGTGGGACAACGTCTGTATGACAAAGCCTCCTTACCGTACTGGGGAAGACGACTTTGATGACGTCAGTTGTAAGGAGGAAGATGAGGACGGTTTACCCTGGTTTCTACAAGTACGGTATGGTTTTTTTTAACAGACCCGTTCACTGTGTTGCGAGCGTGTTGCTAGTAGCATTTTGCTACCCTTCACAGGCACGGTTTGGAATGAAAGTTATAATATTATAATTAAAGCTTTGAAAACTCTCTCGGCGTACCGTCTTTCTTTGTAAATATGTGTAACCGATGTATAATATGTATTTTCACCTGTATGTTTTTGTAATGTATTTATTCTTATTCTGATATGTTTTGCGAATTGAAAAAGAGGGGCGGAGCAAATGCGGGCTGATGGGAAGTGGGGTAAAAGTGAGTGAGACCTGTTCTCGCGGCGGACAATAGTGGATATATATTTTTCTCACCCTTACCTTTGAAAATATAGACTTTTTTTCCTTGGATTAGTTTCAACGGGTACCGGACTCTGCAGGTCTGTATCAAACGTTAAGTACCGGTATCATTTTCTATTTATTTTGCCGGCTGTGGTTGTCGAACTTTGTACTTTATATTCAGTTAAAATCGCGGGATTGTGGCTGGGTTTGGGCTAATTTTGTGATTGTGTAACATGTTTTAGCGTGGGCGCACGCGGCTTATATACAGGTGCGGCTTGTGCAAGTACAAAATCGGTTTTCTTCTTAAAATGTGGTGGGTGCGGCTTATAATCAGGTGCGCTCTATAGTCCGGATTTTACGGTATATTCTATTCTGTTCTAGTGTCTGTTTTTTGTATTTGTTTTGTTCATGACACGTTATCTGACATCTTGGATGCTCTTTGTTTTCTGAACAGCGGTTCGATGATGTTATGTTTAATGTGGCTATTTTTTACAGCGTTAGTATTGAGTCTGGATCTGTTTGAGTGTCTATTAATATTCGCCCTTCAACAACATGGCGGTTTCTCCTCTCTGCAAAGGTCTCAAAATCCGTTTTTTTTGTCTCCATTTTCTTTGAAAGTCATGCCCCGTTTTGCCGAACAAGTGGAGGTGGCCATCGAGGCTCTGAGCACCAACCCGCCCCAGGCCTTCGAGGAAAATGAGTTCATCGATGCTTCCCGTTTAGTCTACGATGGAGTCAGGGACATCAGGAAAGCTGTCCTCATGATACGGGTACGTCTCACTTTGATTTTCTTTCTTTCTCATGTGAAAAATGTGAGGGTGGGATTTTGGACATGGACACAGGGGAAGTGTCCCCACCAATATCAAGCAATTCTATTATATGCTATGTCCCTACTGTCAAGGTTAAAACTTGTGAATGTAGTAGAAAATGTAGTAGAAATAAGAAAAATAAACACTGAAATTGTCATCTAAGGTGCATGTCCACTGTGCGAGAGATAAACTAAAAAGAAAAATACAGAAATCACAATGCAACGATTTGTTTAATATAGCTGCAAATAAGTATTTGAACACCTGGGAAAATGAATGTTAATATTTGGTAGAGTAGCCTTTGTTTGTTATTACAGAGGTCAAACATTTATTTTAATAGTCTTTAACCTGCCCTGCGACCGGCTGGCAACCAGTTCAGGGTGTCCCCTGCCCACTGCCCGAAGATAGCTGGGATGGGCTCCAGCAAACCCGAGACCCTACTGAGGTGCTGATTATGAATGAATGGATGAATGAATAGTCTTTCACCATCGTGTATTTTTCTGTGTATTTCATGTTCTGGGGTAAAACGTGTGAATTGTATGTTCTTATTGTACATTCAATCTTTTTGTGTGGCACTTTGAGTTGCAATTTGCATAAAAAGTCCTGTATAAATGAATTTGGATTTGAAATTTTGATTTTATTTGATATGAAAACATCTGAAAGGCGAAATACATGTTTCCAAGTGTGTAGGTTTAAACTTGGCATTGGTGAGTGTAAGGGAAATTATGGTTTAAATGTTCTTTCTATAATATTGCATTTTTCTATACTCTTATACTTTTGTACTCTTATATCTTTATTTTTTCAGTATACTCAATAAGTGTGTGGTTTTACGATTCCACTTGGTGTTCAGACGCAAGCGCCTGCAGGTCAAAAGATGGCCTTGCCTCCCACATTCCTTTCTTCTTACAGAGACGCATTGTGTTTACAAAGTTTCGGTTTTGGGAGAGCTTGCCTCCCACAAACCAAATCATCCTTATTGCTCAGTTATTGTACCTGCACGCCATCTAGCGAGCACCATTATACACTGCATTTGAATAAGTGATTCCTACCTAAACCAATCAGATTCATTTCCTTTGTTCATATAAACCAATCAGTTGTGAAGATTCATTTTTGTTTTTTCCAATAAATAAACCTTCTGTAGGAGAAGAGCGTGTTCCTCCTTGAGCCAATTCTGGAAGCACGCACCTCCCTGACAGTGACTCTTACTGCCACTTACTGATATGAATGAATGTTACAGTTACTCTTACTGCCACCTACTGATATGGATGAATGTTACAGTTACTCTTACTGCCAAATACTGATAGGGATGAATGTTACAGTTACTCTTACTGCCACCTATTGATATGGATGAATATTACAGTTACTCTTACTGCCACCTTCTGATATGGATGAATGTTACAGTTACTCTTACTGCCACCTACTGATATGAATGAATATTACAGTTACTCTTACTGCCACCAACTTATATGGATGATAGTTACAGTTACTCTTACTTCCACCTACTGATATGGATGAATGTTACAGTGACTCTTACTGCCACCTACTGATATGGATAAGTGTTATAGTGACTCTTACTGCCACCTACGGATATGGATGAATATTAAAGTGACTCTTACTGCCACCTACTGATATGGATAAATGATATGGTGACTCTCACTGCCACCTACTGATATGGATGAATGTTACAGTTAATCTTACTGCCACCTACTGATATGGATGAATGTTACAGTGACTCTTACTGCCACCTACAGATATGGATAAATGTTATAGTTAATCTTACTGCCACCTACTGATATGGATGAATGTTACAGTTACACTTACTGCCTTTTACTGATATTGATGAATGTGAATTACTCTTACTGCCAACTTTTGATATAGATCAATGTTACAGTTACTCTTACTGCCACCTACTGATATGGATGGATGTCACACTTACACTTACTGCCAACTATTGATATAGATGAATGTTAGTTACTCTTACTGCCACCCACTGATATGGATGAATGTTACAGTTACTCCTACTGCCACCTACTGATGTGGATGAATGTTACAGTTACTCTTGCTGCCACCTACTGATATGGATGAATGTTACAGTTACTCTTCTTTTCACCGACTAATTCACACAGCAATATTTCTCTTTTAGTCCCAATCCCTTTTCCGCCAGCACTATTTTATTCCAGTCTCGTAAAACAATCGCGCAATGATTAAAGATAACAACTCCATCCAAAGCGTATCGCTCACGTTCCATTATGCAGGTATTTACCGCAAACGTCTCTTCTGGAGTACAAGCGTCTTTACAGGCGGCCTATTGTCCTCTAGGTCAGGGCGAAGAACACTTCAGGCCTGACAAATATTATATTAATAGATCTCATTGCACAGATGTCACATCCAGGCCATAAATCTTAGCGCTGATTTCACGGCGTATCACAATAAGAAAAACCCGAATAACAAGGCCACGCTCGCCGGGAAATGAAACGATCTGCATTCCGTAGCGGGCCCTTTCTCTCGTCGCAGTGTAATTCATTTATCCGACTTTATGCGGGCTGGAAGCTTTCCCGGTGCAGCTCATGAAAAAAAATGAAAAAAAATCTAATTATGGAAAATAATTTGATGCTGGTAAATAATGTAAAACAGGCGGCTTTGAACTCCCGCCGACCAGCTGGATTCGTAATCCTCCCCGCGCTGGAATCCATCGTAATTTTCTCGATAGTATCGCCGAACGTGTTCATGACGACTATAATGTTTTGGAACAGGTGTTCCGCTCTCGTTGTGAGTGTTTGGTATGCAATTTTGCAGTAGCTTAACTCCTTTTAGAATCAAGTGCGGTGTCAAGATTGGCGTCCAAGCTTCACTTCCATCCAAAACAGAGTAAAACCAGTGTCTGAAACTCATGAGAAAAAGTTAGCAGACACCAGACTTGTCACGTGGCGTGGTGGAGTGGAGTTGAAGGGGGTGACGGGACCAGAAAGGAGGCAGGAGGCAGGAAGGGAGAACTCAATTGCGTGACGATCCATAAGTTTTATTTAACAAAATAAAAGTCGCCCAATACTCCGGGACCAAAACAGAACAATACAGAGTTCCTCCGGCACGAACTCAACAGGACAAGGCATAACAGACGGAAAATGTTTAAACCTAAAACAGGACAAGGCATAACAGACCTGGGATTGTGTAATGAGCCAGCGCCCGCCAAACCCAAAATCCAGCCTTAAATAGCAGACCAGCAATCAGCTGATCTGCTGCAGCTGAGTTCGGGGGCGCGGCAGACTGGTAGCCATGGCGACCGTGACAAGACTCTGAAAAGTTGCCTGCCCAGCCATAAAGTTGCATGCCCCATTATTCGCAACTTGAAATGCAATGAGACGACTAATCACAAAAAAAAAACGTTGTTTCAAAGTATTAAGGATAATAAGAATGTATAAGTCAAGTCAAGTCATTTTTCTTTGTATAGCCCTTAATCACAAAGAGTCTCAAAGGGCTGCACAGGTTATTGCACAGACTATTATTTCAGACTATTATTACACCAACCCCTGATCTGGAACCAAAATGAGGGCAAGGAAAAACTAAAAAAAACCTCAACATGAGGAAAATTAGGAAACCTTGAGAAGGGACCGCACATCTGGTGTCCCCCTTTCAGGATTACCAGGCAAAGGATGTTGCAATTACAAATAATATAGAGATAGGTTATTCATATGCTATAGAATAGAAGTGTGTCTTAAGCTTAGATTTAAACATTTCCACTGAGGTTGCAGATCGGATCTCAGCACCGGGGCCCGAATGGAGAACGCTCTCGAACCGGCGGATCTCTTTTTGGCTCTTGGGATCACCAGTAGACCGGCGCTTTCAGAACGCAGGCTTCGGACCAGAACGTAGGGGGAAATCAGATCTGAAAGATATGAGGGAGCAAGTCCATGTATGATTTAGTATAATACTAAGAGAACCTTGAAATCACATCTTAGGCTAACAGGGAGCCAATGCAAGTTAGCCAAAATCGGCGTGATGTGATCGGACTTTTTTGTCCTAGTTAAAAGCCATTTTGTACCAGCTGAAGACGTTATTCTGGACATCTGTGCCCTTTAGTGTTACCTGTGGTGTTCCGCAGGGTTCAGTACTTGGCCCCCTTCTTTTCAGCATTGACATGCTTCCATGAGGTGATATTATTCGCAAGTATAATATCAGTTTCCACTACTACGCAGATGACACTCAACTATATCTTCCGTTGGAGGAATCTGCCACACTAAATTGTGGAAATTTGGAGGCCTGCCTCACTGAGATAAAAGATAATTTTTAAATAAAATACAGTGCTTAAATAAAATGACATTTTACATAATCCACCTTTCTTTCTCACTTTTTTTATACCAATCCTATCGCTTTTATCAGAAAAAAATACCCTGTATCGACAGATACTGTAAATCAAATCAATCGGTATTCATCCTCTGCAAAATTTTCAAACCCAATGTCAAAAAATGATCCCACCCGTGCTTTACAAATACATCGTTATCGGTTTTCTATGCACGAAAAACAGCGATACATTAAATATAAAAGGATTTTTAGTGGATGGCTATTAATATTTGTCTTGTTTGTAGCCACCTAAAGATTAATCACTTCATTAAAAATCCATAAAAGCTTGCCCTTAAGATGCAGTGAGACAAATAAAATGGAAAGGACCCATTATTTACAGTGCGTAACTAGTGCTTACGCAGGCAAATTAGGTTCAATGGGATTTTTTTTTTTTTTTGAATAGTCACGTTTCACTAGTCTTTATGACCAATACCATTACCGATTGATAATTTTATAGTTTAACAGACACTCAAAATAAAGAGAGAAGACTCTAATGTATTTTGAGCTTGCAATGAGAACCGGAGAGGACTCTACAAAACCCTTTAAGACAGGGGTGTCAAAGTCATTTGAACTCGGGGGCCACACGATAGAACAAACATTCTGTCAGGGGCCGGACAAGTCGATTAAAGAGAAAGAAAAAAAAGAGATAAGGAAATAAGAGAAAGAGGGAGGGAAAAGAAGAGAGAGGGAGGGACAAAGAAAGAGAGAGAGGGAGAGAGCGTGAGAAACAAAAGAGAAAAAGTCGTGAGAGAGGGGGAAAAGAAAGGGAGGGGAAGAAAGAAATCCAAAGAGAAATAGAAAGACAGAAAGAGAGAAAACAAAGCGTGAAGGGTAGGAAGAGAGAAAGAGAAAAGAGAGAAAAGGAAAAAAAGGAAGTTAGAGCAAAAGAGGTTAAAAGACCGAGAGAGAAAGAGACAAAGAGCAACAAAGGAAGAGAAAAGGAGGGACACAGAGAGTGAAAGATACAAAGAGCAACAAAGGAGGAGAATAAGAGAGACACAGAGAGTGATAGATACAAAGAGCAACAAAGGAAGAGAAAAAAAAAGACACGGGGAGTGAAAGAGACGAAGACAGAGTGGGAGAAAAGGGTTGGAAAGGAAAGAGAAAGAGAGAGAGAGAGAGAGAGAGAGAGAAAAACAGAAATAGTGAGAGAGGGGGAAAGAAAGAGAAAGAATGACATCCAAAGAGAAATAGAAAGAGAGAAAAAGAGGAGAGAAGAGAGAAGGAGAGAAAGAAAGAAAGGGGAAAGACAGAAGGGGAAAGCCAGAGAGAGAGAGAAGGAGAGTAAAGGAAAAAATGAAGAGAGAGCAAAAGAAGAAACAAAAGAGACAAAAAGGAACAAAGAAAGAGAAAAAGAGATAGAGAGAGTGAGAGAAAAATAGAGGAAGAGAGAGAGAGAAAGAGAGATTAAAGAAAGAGAAATACAATTACCGCATTTGTGAGAGGCACCTAGCTTTGGCAACATCAAGTGTACATATTTCAACCTGCAGCTTGTTTTTCTCTTGCGCTTCTCTGAGTGTTGTCTCGCGGGCCGGATTCAATCCCTTAGCGGGCCTGATCCGGCCCGCGGGCCACCTGTTTGACACCTGTGGCTTATACTGTACGTTATTTGCAGGGTGTGGAACAAACCCTGCCAATGCGAGTGCCACTGCTCCCTAGTGGAGTGGAGGTGCAATTGCACTTGATTCTTTAGAGGGAAAAAAAAAGGATCCTCTACATCAGGGGTGTCAAACTCAATTTACCTCGGGGGCCACAGGATAGAACAAACATTCTCTCGGGGGCCGGACTAGTAGATTAGAGAGAAAGAAAGAGAGAGAAAAAAATAAGACAAATCGAAGGAGAGAAAAAGACGGTGGGACAAAGACAGAGAGAAAGGGAGAGAGAGAGAGAACGTGAAACGTGAGAAACAAGAGATAAAGACAAATAATGAGAGAGGGGGAAAGAAAGAGAGAGAAAAATAGATATCCAAAGAGAAATAGAAAGCGAGAAGGAGAGAAAGAGAGAATGGGCGAAGGAAAGAATGGGAAAGCAAGAGAGAGAGAAAGAGACAAGAGAGAGAGAAGGAAAAATGGAAGAGCAAAATAAGGTGAAAAGACAAAGAGAGAGAAAGAGACAAAGAGAATAAAGAAAGAGAAAAAAAGACACAGAAAGAGAAAGACAGCAAGAGGGAGAAAAAGGGAGGGGAAAAAAAGAGCAAGATAGAGAGAAGGGGAGAGAGATTCAATCCCTTAGCGGGCCTGATCCGGCCCGCGGGCCGCCTGCTTGACACCTGTGGTCCAAAGAAAAGTTTAGATGCAAAAACCTTTTATTTTTCATCTCATCTCATCTCATTAGCCGTACCGCTTATCCTCATTAGGGTCGCGGGGGGGCTGGAGCCCATCCCAGCCATCTCCAGGCAGTGGGCAGGGGACACCCTGAACTGGTTGCCAACCAATCGCAGGGCACACGGGGACTGACAACTCACTCGCTCATTCACACCTAGGGACAATTTGGACCGGCCAATTCACCTGAAATGCATGTTTTTGGAATGTTGGAGGAAACCGGAGTGCCCGGAGGAAACCCACGCAAGCACAGGGAGAACATGCTAACTCCACACAGGAGGTTTGATCTCATGACCTCAGAACCCCCATTAAACATCTCATCTCATTATCTCATCTCATTAGCTGCACCGCTTATCCTCAATAGGGTCGCGGGGGTGCTGGAGCCCATCCCAGCAATCACCGGGCAGTGGGCAGGGGACACCCTGAACTGGTTGCCAGCCAATCGCAGGGCACACAGGGACAGACAACTCATTCGCTCTTTCACACCTAGGGACAATTTGGACCGGCCAATTTTCCTGAAATGCATGTTTTTGGAATGTGGGAGGAAACCGGAGTGCCCGGAGGAAACCCACGCAAGCACGGGGAGAACATACAAACTCCGCACAGGAAGTCTGGAGCTGGATTTGAACCCACGACAGGTTCCCATGACATGAACAGTGCCGCACAAGCGCTAACCACTGCGCCGCCGTGCTGCCCCTTTTATTTTTCCCCTCTTCTAAATTTATATGATAAACTGTAGAGCCGGGTGACAAAAAAATGTTATGACATTTTTTCTTTTTTTCTTTTTTTTTTTGACAGGCGGTCTGATAAACGGTGTTTTTATTTTTAACCCGGCAGTGACGTTTTTTTTTTTTTTTACATGATGCGGAGGCTGCATTTGCTTTTGAAATCTTGGAATCCATCAGCATAAATAGGCTTTACGGCGCCTTGTTTAACTGTAGGATTTGCCTCATGTAACCTGCGGGATAAGCATCACAAGGTGCCATTATACAATGTCATGTTGCATCGCGTCCTACAGCCTTTAAATTAATGAGCGGCTCTCGTTTTTTTGATGCAGGACTAAGGTCCTTCTAGATCAGGGGTGTCAAACAGGCGGCCCGCGGGCCAGATCAGGCCCACCAATGGTTTAAATCCAGCCCGGAAGACAACAGTGAGAGAAGCGCAAGAGGAAAATGAGCTGTAGTTTTAAATATTTCCACCGGATGTCAACAAAGCCGGTTAACACTTGCGAAAGAATTGCGTTTGTATTTCTTCATTTCTCTCTGACTCACTTTCTCTCTCTCTCTCTCTCTCTCTCTCTCTCTCTCTCTCTCTCTCTCTCTCTCTCTCTCTCTCTTTCTCTCTCTTTCTCTCTCTTTTCCACCCCTTTCCTCCTACTCTGTCTCTGTCTCTTTCACTCTCTGTGTCTCTCCTTTTCTCTTCCTTTGTTGCTCTTTGTCTCTTTCTCTCTCGGTGTCTTTTAACCTCTTTTGCTCTAACTCATTTTTCTCCTTTTCTCCTTCTCTCTTTATACCCTTCGCACTTTCTTTTCTCTTTTCTCTCCTTCTGTCTTTCTATTTCTCTTTGGATTTCTTTCTTCCTCTCCCTTTCTTTTCCCCCCTCTCTCACGACCAAGGTCCTTCTAGATCACGGGTGTCAAACAGGCCCACCAATGGTTTAAATCTGGCCCGGAAGACAACAGTGAGAGAAGCGCAAGAGGAAAATGAGCTGTAGTTTTAAATATTTCTACCGGATGTCAACAAAGCCGGTTAACACTTGCGAAAGAATTGCGGTCATATTTCTTCATTTCTCTCTGACTCACTTCTTTTTTTATTGATTTCTCCCTCTTTTTCTTTCTCCTGTTCACTCTCTCTTTTTCTCTTTTCTCTATTTCTCTCTCACTCTCTAACTCTTTCTTTTTCCCTGTCTTGCTCTCTTTCTATTTTCTCTCTCATTTACACTTTAATTTTCTTTCTTTCTCACCCTCTTTCTTTCCCTTTTTCGACCTCTCTCTCACCTCACTTTGTCTCTTTTTCTCCTGCTGACTCTTTCTCTTTCTGTCGTTTCACTTCTCTTATTCTTTTTATCTTTCTCTTTTTTTCACTTTCTTTTTCTCTCTATAGTCGTTTCCCCCTTCTTCTCCATTCATATCTCTATTCTGCTCTCTCTTTTTCTCTCACTGTTACTCTGTCTCCCTTGTTCTCCTTTTCTGTTTATCGCTCTCTCATTCCCTCCCTCTCTTTCTCTCTCTTTTTCTCCTTCTCTCTTTCTCTTAGACTTACTAGTCCGGCCCCCGTGAGATTTTTTTTATAGCATTTGTGGCATTTATTTTTTCTCAGCTTTTCACTACTTTTTCATTTTTTTTCTTTTTTGTTCTATTCCCCCTTTCTTTAAGTCATTTTGTGTATAATTTTACATCATATTTGGTCATGTTGGGATGAAAGAAGCCAAAACAACCCGAAGAGCCTTTTAGGACCCGAAAGAGCCGGTTCCTTTGAGTGAGCCGAGCCGAAGAAGCCGGTTCTGGACCAACTCTACTAACTTTACTCAACTTCGTTCTACTTCGACTCGACTTCGAAATACCGCATTTAGGACACAACTTCAGGAGAACCTGTGTATTTTTACCTTCATGCACCGTAACTTTGACTTCGCTTCTTAATAAGTAATTTTGAGCCCTGATTTTTGTGCGCCGGCTAGATTTTCTTGTGCGCTGAGAATGTGGGAGCAGTGCGCAATTGCGCACGCGCGCAGCTTAGAGGGAACACTGATCACAGGTGTTGAACAGGCGGCCGCCAAATCAGGCCCGCTAAGGGATTGAATCCGGACCGCAAGACAACACTCAGAGAAGCGCAGGAGAAAAACAAGCTGCAGGTTGAAATATGTCAACGTGATGTTGCCAAAGCCAGGTGCCTCGAACAAAGACACTGTACTTGTATTTCTTACTCTCTCTCTCTCTCTCTCTCTCTCTCTCTCTCTCTCTCTCTCTCTCTCTCTCTCTCTTTCTCTCTCTCTCTCTCTCTCTCTCTTTTCCACCTCTTTCCTCCTACTCTGTCTCTGTCTCTTTCACTCTCTGTGTCTCTCCTTTTCTCTTCCTTTGTTGCTCTTTGTCTCTTTCTCTCTCGGTGTCTTTTAACCTATTTTGCTCTAACTCATTTTTCTCCTTTTCTCCTTCTCTCTTTATACCCTTCGCACTTTCTTTTCTCTTTTCTCTCCTTCTGTCTTTCTATTTCTCTTTGGATTTCTTTCTTCCTCTCCCTTTCTTTTCCCCCCTCTCTCACGACTCTTTGTTCCTCACGCTCTCTCCCTCTCTCTCTCTTTTTCTTTCTTTGTCCCGCCCTCTCTCATTTTCCCTCCCTCTTTTTCTTATTTCTTTATCTCTTTTTCTTTCTCTTTAATCGACTAGTCCGGCCCCCGACAGAATGTTTGTTCTATCGTATGGCCCTCGAGTTCAAATGAGTTTGACACCCCTGTTCTAGATGTTACTACTCATTTGTGTTGGAGTTTTGGGATGCGGTATTACTAATAGATAGATAGATAGATAGATATAGATAGATAGATAGATAGATAGATAGATAGATGGATAGATAGAAGGCGCTAACCTGCTTATTGGGGATATTAGGGGTTCAGTGTCTTACCCAAGGACACTTTGACATGTAACACGGACGAGCCGGGATTCGAACTGGGATCCCTCGATCCCAAGACGAGCGCTCTACCTCCTTCATTTTTGAACTTTTTTGATAATAAACTTAATTCATGTCGAGCAACTCAGGATCTAACAACAAAACGTTCATTAACAATATATATGATATAACGAAACACATGTACAATATAACATGTTAAACTACATAAATAAACACGTTCTGAAAAAAATATTGTGTAAGATAATTTTGTATTTTGTAAGGGCATGGAGCCCTGGAGCTTGACAGGTATGCTAATACCGCAAATCATGTCCTTCTACGTTTATATTAAAACCCAGGTTTTCATTTCTTTCATGGTGAACGTCACAGACTCCGGAGGAGCTGGAAGACGACTCGGACTTTGAGCAGGAGGACTACGATACCCGCAGTAGGACCAGCGTCCAGACTGAAGATGATCAACTCATTGCTGGACAGAGTGCCCGGGTATGTAAAGGTTTCTTTCCTTTTCTACTGTATTCACGGAACTCTTAACCGCTTGGGTCGTCGGGCACTACTCTGGACAGCTTTCTCCTGGTTTTGGAGTGTGGCAAAGTTGGTTTCAGTCCAGCCCTTGATATTGTCTGCCCAGTTCCTTTTTGGTATTCTTCTCATGCTTGGACTGGTTCTGGTTCTGACCCCTCTTCTGATATAATAACTCCAAGATACTCAAATTTGGTGACAGGTTGCAGCTCTGTTGTGGAAAATAGACTTGCATTTGTAGAATAGAGTTGCATACATTTAGAAATGTAGAAAGACTTGCTTACCTTGCTTACAGTAGTGAGGGAATGTTGACATCATTCGAAAAGATCTTTGGCAAGACAGTTGAGTTTCCCTAAAAGGGCATGAGACCTGCAAGGCCCCTCTTCAAGGACTCTCTGAGCAAACTGAGGCGAACAACATGTCCTAATAAGGGTACGACAGCATCTTCCTTGTTTTTACTGAGGACTAGGGCCGCCTTTTGGGTTGTACTCAAACTGAAGCTATAAAAGCGTTGTTATGTCTGGAGTTCTCTGAGTTTCTTTGGGATGACGAAATAAAAGGCTCCCCCTCATGGCAAGCTCCGGTGCACTTTATTAAATCACGTAAGAAGACTTCAAAGATTATCGAACCTACATTTTCTCCTACAGCTCTTGGTGGTGGATGGTGATGTTTGTGGTGATACCTTGGGGATTGTTGATCATTACTTTAGTTTTTTCTGTCCTGATTTCCATCCGATACTGGGTTGATGCTTTGTCCAGCCAATTGACCAGATCTCAGTTCCTGTTCTTCTCCTGCCAATTCAGCAATAACATCAGCAAAATGGAGGTTAGAGACATTGTATAACCATGGGACACATGAACAGCTCTGGGAATGAGTGGAAGGGAGAGGAAGGCAGCTGCCCATAAGGTGGGGGAAACCGCTGAGAGAGACTCTTGCTGGCTCTGGAGTAGGAGAGAGGAGTTTAGCTGGGGACCAGGAGAAGATGGGCAGTGACTGGCCATCACTGCCGGCCGGCCAACTCAAGGGCGTTGAGGTTTAGGGTCAAAAAAATCCAGTGACAGTTGGACACCACCTGATGACATCTTCTCCTGGTTGAAGGCTACAGTCACTGTTTGAGCGACTGAAACTGATTAGGAGTGTATGTAATAGTTCTGTACACAGTTGAAAACAGTTTTTGATTGGGTCCAATGTGTAACCAGCTCCTTAATTTCCCTGCTATGTTTGTCACAGACCAGGAACAGAGACGGGACCCAATAGCATTCTTTTTACTCAGTTTAATTTATAAGGAGAAAAGGACTTGCATCCATGATGTGATGATTGTCAGTCACGGGTAGCAGATAGCTGGAACGTGGCATTTCCATGTTGAGCGAAGGTAGTTGTGGACACCGAGGAAAAACAGGTCGGTGCGGAGAAGCGAAAACATAAACGGGTCCAGAAAAGAGGTCGGCAATGGGAATCAGACAGAAAACAGGGCAGGATAATGTCGGAGAGTCACAAAAGCTTGCTTAGCGGGGAGCATAGGTTCGCAGACAATCTGACGGGTGTTTTCAGGAAGACGGGAGTTTACAAAGAGTCCAATAGCCAATCAGGGTCTGTGGCTGTTGGTACCAACGGGGCAGACTTAGGTGCCCCGCATCAGCAATCATGATAATGTCCTTGTCCCCCCAGATGGGTTTAAGTCTGGCAAAGGTGGCTGTGGTTTAAGCTATTGTTGAAGATAAGACCAATTTGTTTTCAACATAGCACGTGTACCCGGTTTGGCCCCGTCCCTTTTCACGCCTGAAGGCGTACATGCCCAGGGTTCCGTCCTTATTTGGAAGTGTTTTTAAGTTTATGCCAGTTTATGTCACCTTGCCCTTTGCCGTTATCTCTTGTCCTCCCTTGAGGAGGATTGTTTATACTAATTCGTCCGCCGAGACCTTCGCGAGATGTAAACAACATTTCTCCCAACTGTATGCAAGTCTTTCTACATTTCTTTCTAAATGTATGCAAATCTATTCTACAAATGCAAGTTTATTTTCTACAACACTATTCTGGCAATGCTTTCTGGTTCTGACCCCTCTCCTGATATGATAACTCCAAGATACTTAAATTTGGTGACAGGTTGTAGCTCTTGGTGGTGGATGGTGATGTTTGTGTTGATACCTTGGGGATTGTTGGTCGTTACTTTAGTTTTTTTCTGTACTGAGTTCTGTCCTCTAATGGGTTGACGCTTTGTCCAGCCGATTGACATTGACTGTCATGTTTCGCTTCTCTTATTTTCTAATGATTGCTCCAACAGTGGACCTTTTTTCACAAAGCTGCTTGGCAGTTCCTGTTCCTGCCAATCCAGCAATAGCATCAGCAAAATGGAGGTTAGAGACAGTGTATCACCAAAATGCTGACTTTACCTTCATGTTAGTCTAGTGCTTCGGCCATGATGCTTTCCAGGAAGATGTTCAATAAAGTTGGAGGGAGAATGCAGCCTTGTCTCACACCAACTGTGGTCTGAAACTATGCTCCAACTGTACCGTTGCTCAGTTCCGCACTGTTAGCATTGTCATCCAGATTTTCAATCCTCTGAACTAGTTCTTGGCCCATGTTGTACTTCTGCATGGTGGCCCTGAAGTGACTTGCCATACTCTGTTCATACTTAAGATCTAAGTAGTGGTAGAGATCAGTGTTCCCTCTAAGCTGCTCGCACATTCTCAGCGCACAAGAAAATCTAGCCAGCGCACAAAAATCAGGGCTCAAAATTACTCATTAAGAAGCGACTCAAGTGAAAGTTACAGTGCATGAAGGTAAAAATACACGGGTTCCCCTGACGTTGTGTCCTAAATGCGGTATTTTGAAGTCGAGTCAAAGTAGAACGAAGTTGAGTAAAGTTAGTAGTTTGTCGAGAACCGGCTTCTTCGGCTCGGCTCACTCAAAGGAACCGGCTCTTTCGGGTCATAAACGGCTCTTCAGGTTGTTTTTGCTTCTTTAATCCCAACACGACCAAATATTATGTAAAACCATGCACAACATGACTTATAGGAAGGGGGGAATAGAACAAAAAAGAAAAAAATACCAAAATGAAAAAGTAGTGAAAAGCTGAGAAAAAAAGAAACAAAAGGAAGAGAAAAAAGAAGGAAAACATTTGAAAAAAGCCAGAAAATAAGAAAATAAAGAAAAAAGTAAATAGAGAACAAAAATAAAAAAGTAACAGCTTGGAAAAAATAAACACAATGACATTTTTTTTCAAAGGAATTAAAAAAAAAGTAGAAAAAAAACACGGAATAAAGAAGAAAAAGTTTGTGTAGCATTCAAATAATTTCCAATTATATCAAGTGAATCTTCTTGCCAACGTTGTACTTCCACTAAAAAATTTGATTAAGTACAGTTGTGTATCGTGCAACCGACTCAATAAGCCCCCAAAAATGTTAATATTATGCGACAAAATAGATCAGGAAATAAAAAGAAATGGATATCTTGTGAAAGAATTGTAAGAACAAACAACGTTTTTAATAGTACATGAGTCAATTCAATCAAAAGAGAAAAATCATTTTGCATTGCCGGAAACTCAGCAAAATGTAACGTGATGTCAAGTTTTGGCCATGTTTGATAATGACTTAGTTGCCACACTTGGGATTGCCGTTGCTCAGTGTTGTTTCAAGCGTTGCTCACCGACTTTGTGTGAACGCTCGGACCCGTAAGGAAAATTACAGGGAACATTGGTAGAGATGTATCCGCCTGTTCTTTCACTAGGATGTTTAGCCCTGTGGTTTGAGTATTTAGAAAATCTTAATCATCAGGGAAAGTATTTAACACATTTCTATCAGCTAACATATAAGGTTAACCACCTTAAAGCCCCAGTGTATATTATGCACTGACCCCTAGTGTTACATGAGGCCTTAATTGTAAACCTCACGCTTTTTATTTTCTTTGGTATAGCTGTGCTTTCTACGGCCTTCATGCTCCGTGAATCGGGTTCGCGCCCGCAGAACAGAGTAATAAATAAATCTCTGGGGCAAACATGTTGTGGATGAGCGCTTTTCTACCTTGTCATCAATATGCATTGTCTTTTGATTCAACCTCATGAAGCCGAGGCAATGACAAGCAGGGTTGGGTAGGGTTACTTGAACTGGATTACTTTCAATGACTTTTGGATGACTCCAATACCAAATATGCTAATAAAAGACAAAAGAAACGAATTATGAATAAAATGATGACTCACAACACGTGGTAAGCTTTCTCTCCTGGCTTTGATCTCTTTGATCTCCGGCAAAACGAACATAAAATGCAGGGTTGGGTAGGGTTACTTTAACTTCATTACTTTGAATTACTTTTGGATTACTCCAATACCAAATATGCTAATAAAAGACAAAATAAACTAACTATGAATCAAATGATGACTCACAACACGTGGTAAGCTTTCTCTCCTGGCTTTGATCTCTTTGATCTCCGGCAAAACGAACATAAAATGCAGGGTTGGGTAGGGTTACTTTAACTTCATTACTTTGAATTACTTTTGGATTACTCCAATACCAAATATGCTAATAAAAGACAAAATAAACTAACTATGAATCAAATGATGACTCACAACACGTGGTAAGCTTTCTCTCCTGGCTTTGATCTCTTTGATCTCCGGCAAAACTAACATCAAATGCAGGGTTGGATAGGGTTACTTTAACTTGATTACTTTCAATTACTTTTGGATGACTCCAATACCAAATAAGCTAATAAAAGACAAAATAAAGTAAATATGAATAAAATGATGACTCACAACACGTGGTAAGCTTTCTCTCCTGGCTTTGATCTCTTTGATCTCTGGCAAAACGAACTTTAAATGCGACAGAAACAAAATGAAAATAAATCCAAACAGCTTGCCCACATCATTTTTGCCGTTCCATGTATTCCGTTACTCCCCAAGCCTGCACGAAATGTAGTCATTTTATTCATTTTTAGTTTCTTTCGTCTTTTATTAGCATATTTGGTATTGGAGTCATCCAAAAGTACTGTAAATTCCGGACTAAAGAGTGCACCTGATTATAAGACGCACCCACTATATTTTGAGAGGATAACCGCTTTTGTACTTACACAACCTGTATATAAGCCGCATGCGCCCACATTGAAACATGTAACTCAATCACAAAATTAACCCAAACCCAACTTTGAGTCCCGCGATTGTAACTGAATATAAAGTACACGGTACAAAAACCACAGCCGGCAAGATGAACGGAAAATGATACCAGTACTTAAGGTTTGATGCAGACCTGCAGAGTCCAGGTCCCGTTGAAAATAATCCAAGGGGAAAAAAAAGTATATTTTCAAAGGTAAGGGTGGGAAAATATATATCCACTATTGTCCGCTGCGTCCAGAAACACGTCTCACTTTTACTCCACTTCCCGTCAGCCCCCGTTGTTTTCGCCCCTTCTTTTTGATTCGCCTGTGGAAAACATATCAGAATTAGTCTCTAAAATAAATACATTACAAAAATATACAGTTGCAAATACATATCATATATGGTTACACATATTTACAAAGAAAGACGGTACACCGAGAGAGTTTTCAAATATTTGATATTGGAGTAATCCAAAAGTAATTGAAAGTAATCCAGTTAAAGTAACCCTGATGACAAGCTATGCTATCCTACACTCTATAAGATAATCTGCCGAACATTTTTTGTACTTGATCTTTTTTTAGTTACCCTTATGCATTACAAAAATAGAAAAATACTATTATATGATTAAATATATATTTTATAGAAATCTGAAATGTAAGTTAACTCAGAGTGTTATAACTTGAGCTGGTAGAGTGGAGTAGCGATTGGATGCACGGAGGGGGAGGAGACGGCAGGATAAAGCCTCATGTTAGCAGACAGCAACCCTAACAAAGCTACCCGTAAGAGGGTGTTGTTTACTTAAATGTAAAGCATGTCACTTGTATTAAGTACTCACAAAAATAGAAAACCAGCACTTTAAATTCGGAATTGCATCGAAATTGCGATAATTCGGTGTTTCTCCCAAAATTGTATAACATGCTGAAAAAATGTAAGGAACTCTGTCCCAAACTGTCCTTGTCACGGTTGCCATGGCGCCCAATTGGCCCCGCCCTTGTGTCACGTTTGCCATGGCGCCCAATTGGCCTCGCCCATGTGGCGCCAGCTGCACCTTGTTGACAGATTGGCTCCCTGTCAGTATTCAAACTATGTCCTGTTAGTCCCCTTTTGTCTGCGAACCTGTTTTTACACGGCAAGCCCTTTTTCGCCTGTCCCGTTTTTTTGCTCCTGTTTGTCTCCTGCTACGATCTGTTTAATCGTGACCATGTCTGCTCTCCCGTCCCGAATTACGACCTGTTTTGATCTCGACCACGTCTGTTCTCCCGTCACGAATGACGATCCATTTTTGATCTCGACCACGTCTACTCCACTCACATGGCTTTCGACTTGTTTCCTATCCCGACCACGTTTTTGCTCTTCTATCCCGGCTACTGACCCGTTTTTTCCCGTTCCCGACACCGCCCCCGCTCACCACGGAAGTCCCATTTCCGTGTTCAAACCGACCTGTTTCCCGCGACCAGCGATCACCGCATCGTGCGCGCAACCCCCTCTCTTTCTTCTTACAAAACTTGTGAGAAACGTTACGCGAGTGGGTCCTGTTTCCGTTCTGGTCCTGACAGTCCCTCTATAGCGACTGTTCTCAAGGCTAAAATTGAAATTATGTCAATATGGCTACATATTTCTCTATTTTATAAATGTATGTATGCTATTTCAATTTTATCAATCAAGAAATATATTACACAATTTTTCGCTACAAAAATCCAATTTTCAGTCGAAAAAATACCTACTTCCTCACCCTTTTGAGTTTTCAACACACTTAATTGAAATATAGAAATTATCAGGAAACCAGAACTGGCAATCGGAGTGCGGAAATCAGGCAGGTCGTGTTTACCGGGGCTGGAGAGGAGATCGAAGCGTGGGACGGAAACAGGTCGGATCGGAAACAGGCAGAAACGGGTAAGCAGAGTCCTGAAATAAACGGGATATCAGGAGAAACACACAGAGTTACAAATGTACACTCTGACGCTGCTCACTGGATGCAGCGCGCTTAAGAGAGAAGTGCCGGCCAATCAGAAGGCGCCCACCCAAGTGTCACATGATTGCTCCAGGTGATCTGAGTTAGTAATCATGACAGAAATGTGCAATCCTTTCCTGTGAGAAACGTTACGCGAGTGGGTCCTGTCTCTGTTCTGGGTCCTCCCATTATTGTCTCCAAAAATGATATGGGAAACACTGTATTCCACACTTTAATGCAAAAACTTCGTAAGGCAGGGACATTATGTCCTGGGGGTCTACAGTACTCTGCAGAAAAACCTTGTACGTGGTGTTTTATAAATAATTGAAGTCAATGGTTGCAAGGAATCCAAAATTCCCAAAAGTTGTCAGATCGACGCAGTTGGAAATCCAGCCATGAAGCAAAAGAACAGAGCTCGGCATTTGGATGAGGAACGCAGTCCAGGGGGTCCGCGGGCGTGAAGTGTTTGGATTGCTTTGTATGTACTGTACACTCCCACTACGGCTCCTGCCGTGTAACATTGTCACGCCATCTGAGCTTATACTCCGGGAAAGTTGTTTCGCCTCAACAAAGTCTTCTTGGCAGGCCGAGTAAATGCGAGTGGGCTCGTTTTTGGGAACGGCGTCAACTCACTTTTTCTTAACCCTTTGTCGACCAGGTATCCGTAAACGCTGCCTGGATTTGAGGGATTCGTCCTGGCCAGCGTTTCCCTCTGAGCTGCACTGCTCGCACATTCTCAGCGCACAAGAAAATCTAGCCAGCGCACAAAAATCAGGGCTCAAAATTACTCATTAAGAAGCGATTTAAGTCAAAGTTACAGTGCATGATAGTCAAAATACACGGGTTCCCCTGACGTTGTGTCCTAAATGCGGTATTTTGAAGTCGAGTCGAAGTAGAACGAAGTTGAGTAAAGTTAGTAGAGTTTGACGAGAACCGGCTCCTTCGGCTCAGCTCACTAAAAGGAACCGGCTCTTTCCGGTCCTAAACGGCTCTTCGGGTTGTTTTTGCTTCTTTAATCCCAACATGACCAAATATTATGTACAATTATGCACAAAATGACTTAAAGGAAGGGGGGAATAGAACAAAAAAGAAAAAAATACCAAAATGAAAAAGTAGTGAAAAGCTGAGGAAAAAAAGAAACAAAAGGAAGAGGAAAAAAGAAGGAAAAATTTAGAAAAAAGCCAGAAAAAAGAAAAGAAAGAAACGTAGGAAAAAAGTCAATAGAGAACCAAAAGAAAAAAGTAACAGCTAGGAAAAAATAAATAAAATGAGATTTTTTTTAAAGGAATTTAAAGAATAGTAGAAAAAAACACGGAAAAAAGAAGAAAAAGTTTGTGTTGCATTCAAATAATTTCCAATGATATCAAGTGAATCTTGTTGCCAACATTCTACTTCCACTAAAAAATGTGATTAAGTACAGTTCTGTATCGTGCAACCGACTCAATAAGCCCCCAAAATTGTTAATATTATGCGACAAAATATGTCAGGAAATAAAAAGAAATGGTTATCTTGTGAACATTGATCCTGGCCCCTTTCTGTCATGTCCTGCACGGTTGTCATAGCGCCCAGCTGGCCCCGCCCCTTGACACCGGCTGACCTGCATTTCCTGATTACTCCTATGGGTACTTGAATGCTTTTTGGAACTGCCCTTTGCCAAATCGTTGTTTACCCTTGTTGAAAACGTGTTGATACCTGTTTATTCTTGTTTTGCTTGTTGGACTTTGTTGAGATATTCCTGCAAGTTCTGTTTGATTCTGAGAAATGCCTGGATTGTAATTTTGCCTGCATTCGAGCCTGCTTTGTTTTGTTTTTGGTCCGTTTGTGCGTTGGACAACTTTTCTTTCTCAATTAAAGTGACGGATCGTCTACGCAAATGAGTTCCTACCTTCTGCTTCCCGACCCGTTTCAAGACAGTCCCGTTCCGTTTCACGACACTTTCTTTCAGAACAACCGAAACTTTTAATATCAGGCAATATCTACCATAAATATGTGTTAAATGAAGTCCAGTCAAGTCGCATTTATTTCAATAGCCCTTAATCAAAAAGTGTCTCAAAGGACAGCACAGGTTAAAATGACATCCTCCCCTGATCTTAAACCAACATGCAGGCAAGGGAAAACTCAAAAACCTCAACATGAGGAAAATAAGAAACCTTGAGAAGCAAGTGGTAATCCCTCTTCCAGGATGACCAGGGTGCACTACACAAAACATAATGAACATCAATAAAAAAAAACAGATTGGCTTTCTGTCTTTAAGCTCAGTGCTCTCATTTTTCCTTTGTCAGTCCGTCAACCAACTTCTTCCCAGCAAGACGTGGGTTTCCACTCGATCCTGTTCCTGTTGGTATTCCCTGTCCGGTATTGTTCCCGTTCATTTTGTCCTGTTTAAATTCGGTTTCAGTTTTCGTTCCCGTCTAGTTTGTCCTGTTTATCTTGGATATCCTGTTTTCATTATCTATCCTATCTGTCCCGTCCTGTCCGGTCTCGACCCCATCTGTCCGATATCAACTCGGGCAATTGGTCATATCTGTCACGGTTGCCATGGGGCCTAATTGGCCCCGCCCGTGTGGCGCCAGCTGCGGCTTGTTGACATATTGGCTTTCCTTCTATTTAAGCTCAGTGCTCTCATTTTTCCTTTGTCAGTCCGTCGACTCGGTCTTGCTCCTGTTGGTATTTCCCGTCCGGTATTGTTCCATTTTATTTTGTCCTGTTTAATTTCGGTTTCCAATTTGGTTTCCGTCTATTTTTGTCCTGTTTATTATTTTCTCCAGTTTTCGTTCCCGTCTAGGTTTTCCTTTTTATTTTGGATATCCTGTTTCACTATCTATCCTATCTGTCCCGTCTTGTCCGGTATCGACCCCATCTGTCCGATATCAACTCAAGCAATTGGTATCGTCATATCTGTCACGGTTGCCATGGCACCGAATTGGCCCCGCCCATGTGGTGCCAGCTGTGGCTCATTGACAGATTGGCTTTCCTTCTATTAAAGCTCAGTGCTTTCACTCA